>NW_020944235.1:2325860-2369029 GCF_900497805.2 Vombatus ursinus | reverse complement strand
CTCCTTCTTCTCCTTCTTCTCCTTCTTCTCCTCCTCCTCCTCCTCCTCCTCCTCCTCCTCCTTCTTCTCCTTCTCCTTCTCTTTCTTCTTCTCCTTCTTCTCCTTCTTCTTCTACTTCTTCTTCTTTTCTTCCTCCTCCTCCTCCTCCTCCTCCTCCTCCTCCTTCTTCTTCTTCTTCTCCTTCTTCTCCTTCTTCTCCTTCTCCTTCTCCTCCTTCTCCTTCTCCTACTCCTTCTCCTCCTTCTCCTTCTTCTTCTTCTTCTTCTTCTTCTTCTTCTTCTTCTTCTTCTTCTTCTTCTTCTACTTCTTCTTCTTCTTCTTCTACTTTTCTTCCTCTTCTTCTTCCTCCTCCTCCTCCTCCCCATTTCCTTACAGAATCTCAGAGTTGAAAAGGCCCTCAGAGGCCTTCTTGTCTCACCTATACCTGAACAAGAATACTGGGACACAAACCCAATCTACAAGATATCCCCTGAGGGGTCATCTAGCATCTGCTTATGTAGAGCCTATATCAGATTATGCACCATCTTGGGGAGGGAGGGGGAGAAAAATCTAAAACTCAAAAGCTTGTGGAAGTGATTGTTGATAAATCAAAATAAATTAATTTTAAAAATGGGGATAATAATGCTCACATGACCTAGCTTATAGGGTTGCTGCAATGAAAGTGCTTTGAAAATATTTTTGCAATGTTTGTGAGGTTTTATTATGTGAGGTTTGATGTAATAACTACAGTGGGGAAGCTAGGTGGTGCAGTGGATAGAGTCAGCTTTGGAGTCAGGAGGACCTGAGTTCAAATCTGGCCTCACACACTTATTAGCTGTGTGACTCTGGTCGACTCACTTCATTCACCCCGTATGCCTCAGTTCCTGATCAGTTGAAAAAATAAGCTGGAGAAGGAAATAGCAAACCGCTCCAGTATCTTTGCCAAGAAAACCCCAAATGGAGTCAAGAAGACTCAGCCATTACTCAACAACAACTGTATCAATTAACAATAAGTATTTGTTGATTGATAAAAAAAAAT
This sequence comes from Vombatus ursinus, assembly GCF_900497805.2. Lineage (NCBI taxonomy): Eukaryota > Metazoa > Chordata > Mammalia > Diprotodontia > Vombatidae > Vombatus > Vombatus ursinus. Next base: position 2,368,011 of record NW_020944235.1, on the reverse strand, counting down.
AAAGCTTTAGGATGATAGGATCATAGATAGAGCTGTACCTCAGACACCACCTGGTCCACTCCTCGCCCCCCCCCCCATTTGAGCTTGATTGATGGCGCATCCACTACCTACTGAGGCAGCTCATTCCACATGTTGCCATTCTTTATCTCACTCCTCCTTTGACACTCCTTCTTCATAATGTCTTGCAGCTGGCACTTCTCCACTGCTCTTTGATTCTCAATTTTAATTCTTCAGAGGCCACAGTGCTTCATCCCTCACAGATACTGCCAGAAGAATATTGACATTAAAAATGTGGGCCATTGATTCAGGGAGAAGCTTGGGCTCATTAAAAGAACTTTGCAGTTTCCCAAAGGCAATTCAGCCACTCTCCTCTTACTCAATTCTGGGTCCAACATGTTGTCCTCTTGCAGTACCTGCCTGATATATACCGATGGACAAGCTCTATAGGTTGCCAATTAAATTACATATCATAGTCTGGGCAATAGACATTCTTGAACCACTTGGTTTTCCTGTGTGGTCAGTTAGGCCAAACTCTCTAGCATGATCATGGATCTCATTTAGAAATTTTCACAACATTCCAGGGTGTGATGCAATTAGTACAATGTCATCTATAAATAGGAAAATGTAAGTGACCTCACCAAGTACAGGGAACCCCTCCTTAACTTTGCCTCTGTGTTAGATTCCCTCTGTGACAGTGGCAATCACTTTTAGCAAGGATTATCTCCCTGTTTTGTGCCTCACTAAATGTTAATGATCAGAGGACCACTGAACAAGGGTCTAGCTCTCTTTTTATGTCTTTCAAGGAATTTTATGTAACTTTAACACATGCATGGAAGATACCTTGCCATTAGGGAGATATTTTGCTCTACTGAATCAAATGTGTTATATTCAACAAACCATAAGCCCAGTGAGATCTTGTCCGATCTTTCAGTTAACTCAATATGCTAAAGATGTGGTTTGTTGTGGAATCTCACTTGTGAAAGCCTGCTTGTTCCCTTCTAATAAATAACTTCCTTATGAATGATCTTAATGCATGTGTAGGTAAAGTCCCAAAGCCGATATAAGTAGAGAAATAAGCATGTGGCTCAGCAATTACTGATGTTTGCTTGGTCACCTTTTCCAGAACGACTTGAATGTGTCAATGTCTCTTTAAACTCAGCAACTAGAACTGAACGCATCCAGATGTGGAGGCCCAAGTACAGTGGGGCCCTTTCCAAGTGAGCCTGGCCAAATATTGAAAATCACAAAGAAGCAAGGAAAATTTGGATCATTAGGCCTTGGAAAGAAACACAGTGATCATACTTTTCTCCATTTTTGCAGGGTAACAGTTTGTGTACCATAGTGTGGGTGGAAAGGCAAAAGTAGGAGTCCTGGGAGGGAATGAGCAACAGAGAGTTCAGGAAAGGAAGGAGACAAGGCCAAAGCATTTATTGGTTTTTTTCTGTTTTATCTGGGACCTAGTGACTTTTAATCTTTTCCCCAGCAAACCCCACAGAGAAGTACAGCTCACATTTGTCTAGTACCCAGACTATCCCTTATACTTTTCAAGTAAAAATTCACAAATTGAATTGAATTGAAATTCAGTTGTGGTATCTGCTACAGCAATCACAGTGACCACAAAGACTCATGGGCAGTGGTGCATTAGCTGATTAACTGGTATGAAAAATTTCCTGACAGTAAGAGCTTTCTCAAAGTAGAAGGGGCTGCCTCAGCAGGTAGTGGCTTTCCCCTTTGTGGGAGCACAGAATGGGTGCCCACTTGTGGGTATGTTGTTCAGGTCTGGGGGGGTGTCTAAAATGGTCTTTGAGGTCCCTTCCTACTCAGAGTCCATGATTCTCATCGATTTAGAAAAATAGAGATCTTAAAGACTACCAAGTCCAAGGGTTTTAACCCCCAAGGAGTCCATGGGTAGTTTTCAGAAGGTCCATGAATCTGAATGGGAACAATAAATTACATCTTTATTTGAAGATAATTGGTTTCTATCATAGTCCTTTGTATTTGATTTTATGTATGTAAAAACCTGATTCTGAGAAGGGGTCCATAGGCTTCACCAGATGACGGCCAAAAGGGTCCATCGCACACATACACACACACACACACACGCGCGCGCACGTGCGCTAAGGATCCCTCATTGTCCAACCTTCATTTTATAGATGATAAAACAACCTGAGAGAGGTGAATTTTGTGATGCATGTGTCATGTTTCATAGAGGAATGGCAAAGAGGATGAGCCTTTGGTTATGGCAAGAATGTTCCCAGTACACATCTACGTCGAAAGCATTTTATGTTAGGCTTTTTAGTTTCTTATATAAAGGCATGCATTGCATGAGGGATTGTTTAATAGGATAAAACACAACTAACAAACTAGCATCCAGAGGGGGAAAAAGTTCTGACACGAAACCACAAAGTATTCCTCCTGAAACTGATATGTGCTACTATCTTGGAGCTGTGTGTACATAATAGATTTATGCCTGAATAGATGGATGAGTGTTTTTGTATATGAAGGTGGGGGGGGAAAGGCAGGGATACAAGTAAACATTTCACACCCAGTGCCAGAATCAGTGTTCCCTTTTTCAAACAATTCATTGGAATTGCAATTATACAGGATGTGTGTACATGGAAATTGGTTTGAACAGTGCCAGGAATGATGCTAAATCCCTTCAGGAGAAATGATTGACAATGCTACTGAATTCCAGGGCAGCAGCAGGTCTGTCTAAGAGGAAACATTCTTATCGACCTGCAGCTCTGAATCGTGGTCGAGCCTCACAATGGATAAGCAGGGTCACTTTGCAGCTGATCAGAGGAAAATGTAAAGACTAGGACTGTTCCCAGCCATTCTGTGACCTAGTGTCTCCTCCCCAAATATTGACTAGTCTTTTTGCTTTTGTTTTTTTTTTCCATTGAAAAGTAATTGGAACCAGCAATTAGCTAGTACAAATGTTTCTCATCATGTATTTGCAAATAAGAAATAACAGCTTTAAAATTCTATGTAACATGAATAATGGTGGTGATGATAGCTGCCATTTATAGAGCATTTTAAGGTTTACAAAACACTTTGCAAATGAACCTCACAACAACCCTGGGATATAGGTGCTATTATCGTCCCCAGGTTACTTGTTGAGGAAACTGAGTCAGACAGAGGTTAAGTAAGTTGCCTAGGGTCACATAGCTAGCGTCTGAGGTAGTTAGAGATAACTGAGTCCAACTGCCACATTTTACAGAAGAGGAAATTAAAATCTAGAATGCTTCTAGAAAAGAATGTGTGATCACAAGAGAGCATACCAGAGCTCCAAAGTCCCTGCCAACTTTGAACTGAGTGAGAAACATTTAGGTGGCATGTGCCAGGCAAGTCAAACCAGCACCACCACCTCCCCTGAGGGGAGAATTGAAGGTTGACAGCCCAGGATGCCAAGCCCAAAGGCCCCAGGAGGAGCGGTGCTCCCTTCCTGCTCCCCTCACTGCAGACAGCTAGCCCTGGAAGCCAACATCCAGAGAATTAACCCCACCGAGATGTGGTCTGGTTATGCCTTTTGCACCACTTAGGCAGGCACAGCTATTAACAGTCTGGAAAAGTAAGTTCTTGTCACAAAAGTCCTTGGCTCCTTCAAAAACTCAATATAACAGATGGATGTGATTTTATCAATGAAAATGACTCCAAAGAAGGTGTATCACTACCTGCTTTGCTACTGCACAGTAGGGACCATGGAACATTTCTGTCTGACTTGCTGCTGAAACCTCTGATATACATTGGGTCCCCCATTAGACGATGAGCTCCTTGAGGGCAGGAACAGTTTCTGCCTTTCCATTTGTCTCTAGCACTTAAAAACATATTTCACACATATTAAACACTTAAATGATTTTTCATTCATTTATTCATTCATCCATCCATTTATTCAGCCATTCATTCTCTGAGCCTCTGTTTCCTTCCTCCTTGCTAAAACAGGTAGATGGATTAAATGATCCCAAAGTCCATTTGGACTCTCGCAGTGTATAATTTTGTGACACTGTAAGCCGATGGGGGCTCCTCTCTTGTCACTTTAGCTTTCTCCCAGGATAACCTCCCACAGAAGAGCTTACACACAAGCTTTGATGAAAATTCATACCCTAAGCACCAAACTTACAGAGCTCCAAGCCCCCACAGAAGTTCAAAATGATGGCTCTAAACTGGGATTATTGTTAAACTTAGATTACTGGCTCTGAGGAAAAAGACAGCCCCCTTTTTCAGCACATTAGCATTTACTGAGCTCAATTCATCTCTCCGTTGTCCAGCCACTGAATGACTTCTTTCTCAGCTTATAGACATGGAACCCTGGGTATGGACAGTGATTTCCATAAATAGCATGGCACCGCCACTGCCACTGGATAGAGAAAGTGTTGATGATGGTGGTGGTGGGGGAAGTGGGCATTGGTTGCTGGGGATAAGGAAGAATATCTAGAAAATATCTTGGGAAGTCTAGTTACAGATCTCTAGAGGATACAATACCTTCTGTGATAATGCAGTTTTCACGAGTTGTCCTAGTTACTGAGGATTATTAAAGTGCAAAGGCTTCTGGGTGGTTCCATATTTCACCCACATTTTAGCTAGCCAGTTATCAATGGGCTCTTACAAATTGTTGAGGCATATCAAACATATCTAGAAGCTGATAAAGCCTTCCAAATTGTGTATTCCTGGGATGGTATCTCCAGCCTGGAAGCACAGAAGTACCTAAATTCCCAAAGCAGGCTCCACAGTGAACATCACCAGGAGAATGACAATCAACAAATCAGCCAGGGCAAGAGTGGGAAGAAGAAGCAAATGAGAAGTTGCACAGTGTAAATTGACCTGAAGTAGGGTAGCTCCCCTGGAAACAATCTTCATGGCCCTTTATAGCTCCCCACTATTACACATCTCACTTTTTTCTCTATCCTTTCTTTGTTTCTCATTCCCCTACTTTCCCTCCACTCTTCTTTCTTCTTCTATCTTCTCTCTTTTTACCTCTTTCTTTCATCTTCTCCTGTTCTTTCTCTTTTCTCTTCATCCCTTTTCTTCCACCTACACTTTAGGTCTATCAGGGGTATCCCCCTACCTCATCCCCCCAAGACCTCATGAATGTTTAGCCCTGCTGTGAGGCCTGGAACATGTAAGAATTTACAAAATGAATTTCTTTCCAATAAATCATTAAGAAGAGTGGTGTGTAATGTCCTTTTTTACTAAAAAATGAGCCCCTAAATCAGAGAGGCCAAGGGAGCTGTCCAATGGTAGTGAGTGAGTGGCAGAGCCTGGGTGTGTACCCCAGGCTTCTGATTCCAATTCCATGCTTATTCCTCTATAACAGGGATTCTTCATCTTTTGTAGGATCATGGACTCCTTTGGCAGTATCTGGTGAGGTCTCTGGACCCCTTGTCAAAATTATGTTTTTAAATAATTAATGGAAATGCTAAATTTCAGTTAGAGATTAGTGAAAAGGAAGATGTAAACTTTCCCTATCTAAGTTCATGGTCTTCCTGAAAGGGTCTTTCAACCCCAGGTTAAGAAGCTCTGTACCATGCAGCCTCTCCAAAGACACTTAGGAGCTCCTGATATCACTGGTTCCCTAAAGCCAGAAATCCCATTTCCCCTAGTGTCATCATTACCAATACTTTCTTCAACCAGTGGCAGTGGCTGTGGTATACTATTCATGGAAACCACTGTCCACGCCGGGGTTAGATGTCTATACTGACCAAGTGATATAAAAAAATAAAGCAATTATCCAGATTGATTCAAATCTAAAAAAATCCTGACACTTTGGACTCACTTTTTGGGTAGTGCAGGTGGGAACGTTCCTACAGACGATGGAATCATCGAATGTCAGAGCTGGAAGGATCTTTGGCAATTACCTAGTCAAATCCCCTCGTTTTTGTACTTGATGTTATTCGTCTAGATGCCCAAGTGACCCACTGGTAGCAATCTGAGCACTTAACCTTAATTTTTTCCAGCCAGTATGAGAAAACTTGGCGGATTTAAACATCACTCTTAATTACATGGTGCTCGTGCCACTGCCATACAGCTCTAGGGACAAGCACTGCCTAGGAACATCCCCATGGCTGTGTGAGTGATGGAGAAAACTGGGGTGGGAATTTAACAAGAGAGTTTTAATGTGAGGAGAGAGATTGGGGAAATGGTGTTTGAACTCTTGACAGCCCATGTGACTCTCTCTCTATCTGCCTTGGTGGGACTGTGATATGAAGGCAGCTTATGTCCTGTGGGGGAAACCTACTCAGATTTATCTGGTAGTAAGGGGACCAGGATACAGTTAAATGAACACAGCGAATAGCGAGGCAAGAAGGGACGCAGGAGACTGAGGAAGGGGAAATGTGATCAATACCCGGCGTAGTCCTGTTGGTTCCACCTGTGCCATCTTCCAGCGAGACCTCCAGCTCTGCATTCCTGAATCGAGTTAGTGTGCAGATGATCCACACCAGGAGTTTGAGAGCAAAAAGCCTTGAATGAAGGTCCTTGCCCTGCTCCCATCTTGAAGCACCAGGGAACTGAACTTCAGTGTTTTTGTTCTTGCCCCGGGTTTGAGATCATTAATGAGGGGCTGAAAGGATGTCATGCTGGAAATGCCATGGATTGGGATTTGTAATTGATAACATGCTCATTTTATCACCTTGATCAATGCTTTTCAACAATGATGCCAATGATAGAGGTAACTCGGTAAGACAGAACCCCTTGGTGGCTGGGGAAGACTAGAAGAAAGGCAACATACAAGCTGAGCTATTTGACCAGTGGGAACACAAATCCATCCCCCTAGACTGAAGAAAGCTCTAAACACTTCTGTACCACCCAGTCAGTGGTAGAGTTAAGAGGTTGTTGGAAACAAGATGTTCTGATATCAATCAGAGTACCTACTATGTATCAGGCCCATCTCTGAACATTGGGGATTCGAAGGCAAAATAGGCCTCAGTTTCCTGCTGTGGCAAATGAGAGGCTTAGACTAGATAACTTCACAGGGTTCTTCCAACTCTGACATTTTATGATCTTTGATGTTTTTCCAAATTTATTTTGAGCCAGATATTCTTGCAGGCTGGCCAGCTAACTGCTGGTCTCTGGTTTAATACCTGATGACCAAACACTTTGGTCATCAATGTGCAGGATTCTTCCTGATGAGTAACACATGTCCTGGATTGAAACCTGTTGTTCCTCTGGCTCAATTCTGCCTTCTCCATGCCCCTCCTCCTCCAAAGCCCATACTGGTCAAAGCTTCTTAGGGGTAGGATTCCTCTGTTCTCCCCATCCCACTGAGGTCAGACTTCATCATCAGAGTGGGCTACTTTGCAGCTCTTTATTATACAAAATTAAATTCCTGTATCAAATCTCCAAAATGATAAACATCGCCCAGCTACTGCCTAACTTAATTTGCCATTATAGAATATGAAAGATAAATAATTGATCAGAGGAAGTCTCCAGCTGTGTCACGTAAGAGCCAGGTTTCATTTAGGGCATGGGACGTTGGTGGCAGTTGTAAAATAAATTCCTTTGCAGGTAATGATTTGAAGAGTGCTTTTGATGTGTGTGTTTAGCACATACAGAACGCGATCAATGAATCATTTGTTGTTGTTTCATACCTAAGACAATAGGCAAGAAAACATGTCAAGCATTGCATTGCTTTAGGTAGGAACACCCATATTAGTTTCTTTAGATCAGGAAGAATTTTAATTGTGTCTCTACTGGTTTCATGCTTGGAAGAAATACTCAGTGGTCTAGATGGGCAGGAAAATAGTTTCTTGGTTACAATAAATAATGATTTTTCTTTTCCTGAAAGGTATTTAAATGAGATAGCTCTAGTAACAGCAATTGTTTGCCAAACAGCATTGATTGGTCTCCTTTCCTCGTTAAGTGAGCCCAGAGTTCCAAAGTTAGGCAGGTAGGGTTACAACTAGGATTATCAAATAGATAAGGAAATACTCTCCTTCCAACTTGACAACTCCAGCCCACACTGGGGTCTCCCTTCTCTGATGTCCTATTGCTTCAGAAAGTTAATGATTCTATTATTCTCCAATTTTTTGGCGTCTCTGTGCTTCTTTAGGACGGGTGGCTGTATCTTATTCAGGATCAGATTCAGGATCCAAAAAGATTTTAGCAGCCTAGAACACTGGACTGATTCAGATAAGATGAAAGTTAATAGGGAAAAACATAAAGCCTTATGCTTGGATTCAAGAAGTTTTTATAAATGCTGGAGGCAAGAGGTCCAGATATAGAGCAGTTTATCTGAAAAAGATCTGGTAGTTTCAGTGGACTGCAAGCTCAACGTAGATCAATGATGGCCAACCCGAAAAGTCATTGCAATCTTTGGCTGCATTAAAAAGGGCCATGGTGCTCAGGCCTAGTGATAGAGAGGAGGGTCTCATTCTGGGCACTGCATTTTAGGAAGCACCCTGACAAGCTGCAGGACAACCATGATGATTAAGGGCCTGGATTTCAAGGAATGCTCCAATCAGTTGAAAGACCTGGAGATGTCTGAAGTTTTCAAAGCCCTTAACATGCAATGTCTCTTACGTCATCCCGCAAACAGTCCTGTGATTATTATGCCCATTCTACAGAAGACGGAATTGGGAAAGAGAAGGATTAGAGGGAACATGAAGATATTTGAAAATGTCATGTGAAGGACGGAGTAGACTTATTCTGCCTGGCCCCAGAGGGCAGAACTAGGAGCAAAGGTTGGGTGTTGCAAAGAGCCACATCGAGATGATGAGACAAACTTCCTCACTATTAGGATTGCCTCAAAGTGGAATGGCCTGCTTAGGGATGTGGTGGGTTTTTACTAGCAAGGGGTCTTTAGGCAGGGCCTGGATTACCACTAATTGTGTACGTTGTAGGACAGATTCTTGGCCAGGGGTGGGTTGGACTGGATGAACTCTGGGGTCCCTTCTCTGACATTCTGTGATTCTATGCTGGGTACAGAGTAGTTCTCGGTGAATCTTTGATTGATTCGGTCATCCATTCACCCTTTTGATCTGCTCGGTATGTCCTAATTTCGTTAGCTTTGTGAAGTTATGAGATTATTTGCTTCTTAAGTCTCATACTCCCAAACCACATAGTCTACTTTAGGATTTGACAGTAGCCCAGGGAAAGAATTGGGTGCAGATTTCAAGGAGAGCCGCAGAGTTCAGAGCAGTTTTTACACCTAACCTTCTCTGACCCTCAGTTGCCTCATGTATAGAACACAGATAATAATGACTGTCAAGCCTACCTCACGGCATCATTGTGAGGATCCGAGGAGACAATACACACATTTTAAGAGCTTTGTAATCCTTCCGCCATAGCAGCAAGACCTCTTATTAAAATAAGAAATTGAAGAAAAGGCTAAAGGAACTGGGACTCTTTGACCTCAAAGAGAAAGTCAAAGGATGACCTTATGCCTAAAGTATATGAAAGATTTTTATAGAATTGGATATTTCTGGAGCTCAGAGGGACTTCAGAGGTCATTTAGACTATGTCTCTCACTTTGGAGGAGAAACCTGAGGTCCAAAGAGAAATGATTTGCTCAGAATCACACAGGTCATTAGTGACCAAGCTGTCCTATAGAATCTGGGCCTCCTGAAGTTCAGGCCAGAGCATTTTTCTATTATACCATGCTAATAAGGATGATCAGCATTATACAGAGCCTGATCACTTCCTTGTCCATATGTCCATCCCCATTTGCTATTATATGGAGACTATACATTCCCCATTTCCTTTGGGATTTCAATGACACCAGGAGGAATTTAGAGTTGCTGTTAAGAAAGCAAGCATACTGTGGGTGCCCTAACCTACACTGCTTTAGAACTCCCACCCTTGTGCCCTCACTACCCTGATTAGTGAGTGTGTGTGAGAGCAAACTCACATGACCCATTATATCTAGCCAGCCCTAGCCATACTTCACATTCCATGCCAGTCATCTTCTTACCACTTAACTCTATCATGGCCCCCTTTTACACCTCACCCACTTAACTCCCTTATAGTTCAATTTACTATCCCTGTGATTTCCTTAACTGAAAAAAAATCCCTCCACAAAACCCTCACTTCCTACTCTTTCCCTCTATGTGTCACCTTCTATTAGAATATAAGCTTCTGCATTGAAGGAATAAGCATAGACAATAGACTATCACTTTTTGCAGATGATATAATGATGGTTTACTTAGAGAATCCTAGAGTGTCAACTAAAAAAAAAAACCTAGTCAAAACAATGAACAACTTCAGCAAAGTGGAGGATTTAAAACAAACCCACATAAATCACCAGCACTTTCTATATATTACCAACAAAACCCAGTGAGAAGAGATATAAAGAGAAATTCCATTTAAAACAACTGCACGGGCAGCTAGGTGGCGCAGTGGATAGAGCACCGGCCCTGAAGTCAGGAGGACCTGAGTTCAAATCCGGCCTCAGATCAAACACTTGACACTTACTAGCTGTGTGACCCTGGGCAAGTCACTTAACCCCAATTGCCTAAGAAACAAAAAACAAAACCCCCAAAAACCAAAAAACAAAAAACAAAAAAAAAACCAACTGCAGATTGTATAAAATGCCTGGGAGTCTACCTGCCAAGACACACAGAAACTATATGAATACAATTACAAAACACTCTTCACACAAATAATGATATATGTAAATAAATGGAAAAATATTAGTTGCTCATGGGTAGGCCAAGCCAATAGAATGAAAAATATAATACTACCTAAATTAATTTGTTTATTCAGTGCCAACAATCAAACTAACTACATTATAGAGTTAGGGAAAAAATAATAACAAAATTCATCTGGAGGAGCAAAGAGTCTAGAATATCAAGGAAATCAATGAAAAAGTAGGAGTGAAGGGGGCAGTACCTAACAGTACCGGATCTCAAACTGTATTACAAAGCTATAATCATCAAAACAATTTGGTACTGGGGTAAGAAATGGAGTGGTTGATAGTGGAATAGATTAGGTACACAATATACAGAAGCAAATGAGCACAATAACAGCTACTGGGCTGTTTGATAAAAAAATGCTAGGAAAACTGGAAAGTAGTCTGGGAGAAACTGAGCACAGATGAACATCTCAACACTATATACCAAGATAAGCTCACAATGGATACATGATTTCAACATAAATGGTGATATAATAAGCAAATTAATGGAGTATTGAAAAAAATCACCTGTGATTCTAATGACAAGAGAAGAAATAGAGAGGTTCACGGGCAGTAAAATGTATAATTTTGATTATATTATGTTCAGAAGATTTTGTACAAACAAAACCAATACAGCTAAGATTAGAAGAAAAGCAGGAAACTGGGAAAAAATTCTTTGCAGCAACTTTCTCTGGAAAAGCTCTTATTTTTCAAATATATAGGTAACTGAGCCAAATGTGTAAGAATAAGAGCCATTCTCCAACTGATAAAAGGTCAAGGGATATGAACAGGCAGTTTTCAGAGGAAGACATCAAAGCTACCAATAGTCATATGAAGAAATGCTCTAAAGCATTAATAATTAGAGAAGTACAAATAAAAACAATTCTGAGGTAACACCTCATCCACATCAGATTGGCTAAGATGACAGAAAAGGCAAATAACAAATGCTGAAAGAGATGTGGGAAAATAGGTACACCAATTCACTGTTTGTGAAGCTGTAAACTAGTCCACCCTTTCTAGGAAGCAATTTGGAACTATGGGTAAAAGGCTATTAAACTGCATATCCTCTGATATAGCAGTACTGCTACTAGGGCTATGCCACAAAGAGATGAAAGAAAGAGGAAAAGGACACACAGGTACAAAAAATATTTATAGCAGCTTTTTTGTGGTGGCAAAGAATTAGAAACTGAGGGTGTGCCCATCAACTGGAGAATGGCTGAACAAGTGATAGAATATGAATGTGATGGGATACTATTGTGCTGTAAGAAATGATGAAAAGGATGTTTTCAGAAAATAACCTAGGCAGACATATAAACTGATGCAAAGTGAATGAAGCAGAACCAGGAGAACAAGTTACAAAGTACCAGCAATATTGTAAAGATAATCAACTGTGGAAAACTTAGCTACTCTGATCAAGACAGTGATCTACAAGCATTCCAAAGTACTCATGCTATCCATCTCCAGATAGGAAAGTGATGGACTCAGAGTGAAAGATTGAAGAGTTTTCTCTCTTTTTTTCTTTCTTTTGTAATTTTTTGCAACATGACTAATGCAGAAATTTGTCACGCATGACTTCATATTTGTAATGGGTTTTGTATTTCTTGCCTTCCTAATGAGTCAGAGGAAAGAATCTAAAACTGAAAATAAAAACTGAATTAAAAAAAAAAGAATGTAAGCATCTCAAGGGCAAGGACTATCTCATTTTTAAAATTTGTATTTGTATGTGGCATATCATAAGCATGTAATACAAGATTTTTTTATTCTTTCACTTATTCATTTATTTAACCATCCTGAGAATGAGTGAGTGAATGAATGCCCTTAAGATGCTTACATTCTTTTTATCCCTGAAGTCTTTTCAAAATAAGATGTGTTCTCTTCTTTCCTGGATAATTCCAAAGGGATCCTTTCCAAAGGCTGGGATATGTTTGAGGTGATATCCCAAGATCATTTCCAAGCCTTTGATTATAGGATCCTTTTGCTATTACATTTTTTATGAAAAATTCCCCAATTGTTTAACAACATATCAAAATATTTATGCGGTAACATCAATTGGGAAGATCTCGCTCTGAGGTGAAATGAAAATATATGATGCCTAAAATCGGTGGCCAGAATGGTTTTTTTTCCAATCAGTAATCAAAAGAGAGGTAAATCTGGCATGCATTTGGAAGGAGGAGATAAAATCAACTTGTTAGGCATCTTTTAGGATTCTTTCCATTGAATCTGAGCCCTTGATCTAGGCCAGATTCCAGCACTTTCAGGATGAGAATGAGGAGCGTCATGAGAGCTGTAAAGAGTTAATGCAGCTTCCCCGCATGCCTAAGGTATACCCAAGGAGCAGTTAACAAGATGGGAGAATATGGCTCATTATCTTGCAGGCGCCAACATACAGCCGTGTCTGATGTTAGGAAAGTGCAATGCATGGCTTCAGAATCTCAACCTTTCCTTTATGCAGCATTTCTATGACATTGGCTTTTCTCTCTTACTGCCCATGTAACACATAACTTACCTCATATTACTTTATACAAGGCAACTCTGGACCTCATCTCAGTAATGCCCTTGCATTGTTCATATCATCTCAGTATATAGGAATCCTGAAGCAAGGAACCTGCCTCAGTAGCTCTTTAAGGACAAGAAAAAGAAAGGCTTGTTTTCACTCTCTCTATCCCCTTGGTGATGTTTACTTAGAAATAAAATTAGAGCCCTTCCAGAATCCACAATATCCATGTATGACTAAACTGGGAAGGGTACTACTCTTCTGTACAAGAAGGATTGTTCAGAAAATTCAAAAGATAATGTTAACCTATCCATACGTGTGCAGACACAATTTGGTGCTGGTTCTAATAATAGATAACCAACGTGTAGCTCTACACCTCTACCTAGATATCTCATAGACATATCAAACGTGACATATTCAAAATAGGGCTCATTGTCTTTTCTCCCAAACTTACCCTTCTCCCCAATTTCCCTAACTCTGTTATTAGCACCATTTGGTCCTCATAATAGATAACATTTAGGTAGCACTTCTTATGTGCTAAGCGAATGAGGAATGAGGCAAACAAATGAGGAAACTGAGGTAAACAGCAGTTAAGTCACTTTCCCAGGGTCACACAGCTAGTATGCATCTAAGGCCAGATTTGAACTCAGGTCTTCCTGACCATAGGCTCAGTGATCTATCTACTGTGCCACTTGGCTGCTCCTTAGGCAGGATGATGTTCTCCTTATGGATCCATCATGATAGAGCCAATTTTTTCATGATTTAACCCACTTTCTCTCATATATATGTATATACACACATACGTATATGTATATATCTACATGTATGTGTATCTATGTACGTGCGTTTCAAAAGGCATTTGTATTTGCTCATCTTAGGATACTTTTAAAAAGTTGATATCTTTTTTATATTAGCTACATTTTCTAATTTATTCTTCTCCCATCCCATTTCTTTATAACAGAGTAAAAAGAAGAATCAACAACATCAACTAAAAGTCCGGCTCAGCAAAACCAGCCAACACATTGAAAAAGTCTGACATCATAGGCAGCATTCCACGGATTGTTCTGTACTTTGGCAAAGAGGGAGATGCCTTCTCATGTATTTTCTTCGAGGTCAAGCTTGGTCATAATAATTATATAGCACTTAGTTGCTCTTCTTTTATCATCGTCTCTCCATTTACGGCGTTGTAATCGCGTGTATATTGTTTTCTTGTTTCTGTGTACTTTGTGTCATTTCTATGTCTTTCCACGCCTCTCTGTATTCATCATAATCATCCTTTCTTAGGACGCAATAATGTTCCATTATATTCAAGTACCACAATTGGTTTAGCCACTCCCCAAACAGTGGGTACTTGCTTTGTTTCCAGTTATTTGCAACACAAAAGTGTTGCTATAAATATTTTGTTAATTGATAGGGGGTTGGGGGGGGGTAGCGGGAGGGAAATGTTAAGGAAAATGCCAAGGTTGTATGCCTGGGAGACTGGAAGGATAGTTGTGCCCTTAACAGACATACGGAAATTGAGGAGAAGGGTGAATTTGAGGGGAAAGACGATGAGCCTTGTTTTAAATATGTCGAGTTTGATATCTCTATGAGATATCCAGGTGGAAGTGTAGAGCTAGCAGCTGGTGATGTGGGACTGGAACTCAGCAGAGACTAGGTCTGTGTATATAGATCTTCAAGGCACCTGCAATAGAGATTATAATTGGGATGTTACGAGATCACCGAGAGAGGGTATAAAGAAGGAATAGAAGAGGGCCCGGGACAGAGCCTGGAGATATACTTGTGCATAGGAGAGGGGCAGGGGGTAGGGCAAGATATAGGAGATGATCCAACATAGGAGACTGAGGAAGAGCGTCCAGATGGCTAGGAGGATAACCAGGAGAGGGCAGCATCACAAAAACCCAGGGACGAGATATTTTCTGGATGCCATAGCCAGTAGGACCAAATGCTGCAGAGAAGTGAAGAAGGATAAAGACTGAGAAATGGCCATTGAATTTAGCAATTAAAAGATTATTGGTAACTTTGGAGAGAGCAATATCACCTGTGGTGCAGATGAAAGACACTGCAGGGACTGAACAGTCAGAGGGAGATAGCAGAAGCCAGCACAAGTCACAGAAGACAGCCTTAAACGACTGCCAGCCAGACCCACTCTCTGTTATGGTGGTGGCCAGCCATGTCTCTTCCTCACTCGGACATGCAGGCATCCAACGTAGTAGGCCAAGTTGCCACTCCAAGTGGCTGTGCAGAAATGACCTGGCACCACCCCTGCCATGGGGTCTAAGTCACAGAGTTTGTAGTCTTGCTACTGGTGAAGATTTCAATTTGTATCAGAATAGCCACTATGAATTCGTTTCTAATCAGATCTATTAGACTTGTGTAAACACCATCCAGCAGTAAAAATGTTTTAAATTAGGCATTCCTAGATTTTAAAATGTATTCAGAGGCTCTTATTCTTTTGATTAAAATGCCAGTCTTTATTTGAAAACAAACACGACACTTTCAGATTCCTGTTCCCCATGTCCACTATGATTTCCTGATAGGAATTTAAGGAGGATAAATGAGAAATTGCTCATTGTTGACTTGAGGGGAAGAAAGTAAAAGGAGGGCGTGTGAAGAATACTTAAATAACCTCATAGGGAAAGGTGCGATGTGCTCCCCTCTGATACGTGGAAAGTGGTTTGCGGGTAGCAGTGAGCAAAGGGTGGAAAGGGCAGGAAGAACCCATGTGAACTTGGGGGCACCTATTCTCCCATCTGGCTTTCTTCTGGCCCCGCCCTCCCACCAGATGTGTTGGGGCTGCTTGGCCCAGGCAGTATCCCTCCCCATTGGATTCAAATGTTATTCCAGAAATGGAAGGAATCTTAGGGATCATATAGTACAACTTCCTCATTTTGCAGATTAGGAAACTGAGGATTGGAAAGGTGAAATGAATTGCCCCAGGTCACACAAGCAGGAAATGACACAGCATTGGAACCCAGGTCCTTGGATTCTAGAGCCATTACTCATTCTGGAGGCATTTAGGTGGTACAGTGGATAAAGTACGGGGCCTGGAGCCCTGAAGACTTGAATTCAAAGTGGGCCTTACTAGTTCTGTGATCCTGAGCAAGTCACTTAATGTCTGTCTGCCTCCGGTTTATGAAACAGGGACAATAGTAGCGCTAATCTCCCAGGGCTTTTGTGAACCTCAAATGACCTAATACTTGTAAAGTGCTTAGCATAGAGCCTGGTGGGTAGCAGGTGCTTAAACAACTGCTTGTTTCCTCCCTCCTTCCCTCCCTTCTTTCCTTCCTTCCTTCCCTCCTTCCTTCCCATTCCCTCCTTCCCTCCTTCCTTCTTCCTTCCCTTTCCCTCCTTTCCTCTTTTCTTCCTTCCTTCCCTATTTCCTTCCTTCCCATTCCCTCCATCCCTCCTTCCTTCCCTCCCTCCTTCCTTCCATCTCTTCCCTCCCTCCTTCCTTCCTTCCTTCCTTCCCTTTCCCACCCTTCCTCCTTCCTTCCTTCCCTCCTTCCTTTCCTTTCCCTCCTACCCTCCTTCCTTCCTTCTTCACCACCAAGGTGCCTTCTAGGTCTTATTCTAGATATCAAGGAGGGCCATAAGTCCTCACTCTTGGGACAGCTCTCTTTCCTACAGGAGAAAGGCAACTTCCTCCAATGCCCAAGAAGGGACTTGACCAAATCATTGCATCGTCACAGCTATAGCCTGTGTGATTGGCCAGTAACAACTGAAGCAATTGAGAACGTAGAAAGTGGGAATAATGTTAAGGGAAGTCTAAAGAGCTTACACTTTTGAAAGGAGACTCATTTACGGGTCCACCACTCATTTGAAGGCCCACCACAAAGATCTGCTTAAAGTTTGGTGGAGTTGTCCCTCTCTTTCCTTGCCAATATTGGCTTCTGATGTATTGAAACCTGGCCTATCCCCTTTCTTCTTTTCATTTACCGACTTAAGAAGTTGCTTTTTGCAGCTAGCTGTACCCTAGCTCACAATCCACTGCAAGATAAGCATTGTGGCAGTCATGGGGTTTTCTGTACAAACACAAAAACAAGGACTTTAACAAGTTTTTTGCAACACAGGAGTGATCAAATCATATTTCAAAAAGCACTTGCAGGAAGTCACAGCAAAGATGTAATTTCTCAGTTCACTAACATTATTTTGTGCAAAAGGGCTAAATACAATTACTTCTTCCATTTTTCAAGTCATGTTGTAGACCACACCATGTTTTTTAATCTCTTTCCTTCATCCATATTGTCTCTCATCTATTTTAATTTACAGAATTGTTGACTGTGGGGTTATTGGTCTCAATTATTTCAGGAAGATGAATGTAGGGAGACACAAAAAAACATGTCTGCAAGGTGTCAGGAGAGGATACAAGGTCTGTTCTCCATTGTCCTGGCACATACTGTTTCCAAAAAGAGCTCTGTTTTCTTTTGTATCTAGGAGGCAGCTAAGTGGCTTAGTGGATAGAGGGCTGGGCCTGGAGTCAGGAAGACCTGAGTTCAAATGTGGCCTCAGACACTTACTAGCTGTGTGATTCTGGGCAAGTCACTTAGCCCTGTTCACCTTAATCCAATGGAGAAGGAAATGGCAAACCAACTCCAGTATCTTTGCCCAGGAAATCTCATGGCTATTATGGTTCACAGGGTCATGAAGAGTCAGACATGACTCAACAACAATAAAATTTGGATGGATATTGTGGCTCTGAAAAGCTGGCTCCTTATACTTTTCCAGTGATAAATGTCAAAGAAATGTGTGGCACCGTGCTCTTCTTTGGTAGAAACCCTGTGATCAGAATACCCAGGCATTCTTTATTACATAGATAGCTAGCAGGAGGCAGCCTGGTGTGGGCTTTGATATTCTGGACTTTGACTCCATAAGATCTGGGTTCAAGTTCACTCTCTGATGTTTCTTAGCTAGGTATGACCTTGGACAAGTTATTTAACCTGTCTGAGCTGCAAGCAATTCTCTTAAGACGTATGTGTACATATGTATATATACAAATATATATGTACATATATATACAAATATATATGTACATATATACACATACACATATACACATACATATATCCACACATTTATACCCACATATATATGTGATTCTTGGAATATTGATGAAATAATAGATTATTGGCTTAAATGATTTAAACAGACATGGTAAGGTCATGGAAGCATATATTCAGAGTTGGAAAGGTCCATATAAAGTCATCTAGCCCAACCCATTTATTTTACAGATGAGGAAACTGAGGCACAGGTCATGAAATGACTTACCCAGGGTCATACAGGTAGTAAGTGAGCAGAGCTAGGATCTGAGCCTACTTACTCTGGCTTCAAATCCAGGGATCTTTCCTATAAGTTTATTAAGTGGTCACACAGCTAGAATGAATAAGAAAAAGGAGATTAGTATCACAGATTTAGAGTTGGTTTGAAGGAACCTTATCCAACCCACCTCCCTTTGGAGAGCCTGCATACTCAGCAGAAGGCTAAAGGGATCAATTCAACAAAGGAATTAGGTAGCCCCTTACCCCCAGATAGGTTTCACCCCCAGCCTGCCATGGGGCCAAGGGGAGTTCTTTATACAAAGATCTGTGCTGCTCTCTGCCATAGCACGCCCCTTCTCTTGCAGTTAGCCCCTAGTTATGATGTCATTCGGAAGGGCAGAATGCAAACCAAGCTGTCCTTAGAATTCTTTTCCAAGGTTCCTCTTAACTGAAACAGCTGGTTAACTGAAGAAAACCTCCAATTTCCCAGACCTTCCAGGGTGATATAATCAGTGGATAATTCCATTAATATATATATGTATGTATGTATGTATGTATATGTGTGTGTGTATATATATATATATATATATATATACACAGACACGTACATATGTATGCATATATTTGTAGCTATACATTTCTTTCTCCTCTCAAAATCAGCCCAATTGATTTTTTTTTTGCTTCCAAAAGTATCAAATTGAGGCAACCATAGGTGGAAAGATGAGCAAGAAGAAATAGAAAAATCAAATGGCGACAGAGTCATATTTCAGGCATGTCATAAGCTGAATTTGGGGGGACAAAAGGAGCCCCAAAAGATTATCAATTTCTATGGGGTACTATAAACATTCCATTACTACTTCATTATTCTTATTACTCCTGATCCCTGCTCCCTGAAAAAAAATGAACTTGACTTATGTGAGTAACTGAGTTTGACACCCTTGGGTTCATCAATTCTGTCAATATTTGAGCACCAACAGATAAGGTATGGTATGTGTGATATGGTATGTGTCACACCTGGGCTCTTT
Organism: Vombatus ursinus; assembly: GCF_900497805.2. NCBI lineage: Eukaryota > Metazoa > Chordata > Mammalia > Diprotodontia > Vombatidae > Vombatus > Vombatus ursinus. The sequence goes on along the minus strand of NW_020944235.1, from coordinate 2,348,628 downwards.
GCATCTCAATGTTGGCCCCCAAAGGGCAGCTAGGTGGTGCCATAGTGCATAGAGCACTGGTCTTGAAGTCAGGAAGACTTATCTTCCTAAGTTCAAATCTGGTCTCAGGCACTTACTGGCTGGAGTACCCTGGGCAAATCACTTCACTTGGTTTGCCTCATCTGTAAAATGAGCTGGATAAGGAAATAGCAAACACTTCAGTATCTTTTCCAAGAAAACCCCAAATGGGGTCATGAAGAGTAGAATACGACAGAAACAATTGAACAGCAGTTGGCCTCCAAGCGTCCTGGGCTGGGGGCATATTGGGTGGGATGTCCTGCTACAGCCACCTTGCATTAAGGCAAAGAAATAGCCCTCGCTTACTAAAAAGGATTCATTCATCTTCAGTACTTGCATATTTCATTTCTCTGTTTTGAGTGAAGAGGCTATCTTTAAAATGATGTCTGTACAGGAGTCTCACACCGTGGAGTTTGCCACTCTGCTTTTCAAGTCATTGCCCTCAGAAATCAGTTCCTAGAGACTCTGAAATGGAGAACAACCATTTAACTAGAGTTTGCTTGGTAACTCCAACATGTTCCTTTGCCCTAATTATATGAAAAACACCCCGACTAGAATTAGGCCCTTTCACTCTGCAGGCTTCATGTCAATATTGGTAAAAATTCACCAGCAAGGGGCAGGCCCGCTTCCCAATTAAGCTTTACATTTTAACGGCTGTCAGTCTTGCTCCAAACTCTTGGCTGGCCCCCTGCTGAAATCTAGTGATACTCAGACTTTTGTATGCTGGCCTGTGCTCTCTTGAATCCGAGGAGACATCATCAACCTGCCATACTGGTGGGGAAGAGGTGTGGGCAACCACTAGGGGTCAGCGAAGAGTCAGAGTCCTCTGGAGGTCAGCTGTTGGAGGGATTCAAAGCCAACTGTCAGGATGGGAAGGTGGGGAGAGGAGAGGCAGGCTGAGAAACACACAGGAGTGTTCAGAAGGTCCCAAATCAAGGTCACGAACTGACAGCAAAAAGGGAGGAGCATCTTGTCAGTAAATCAGTCAGCGAGCATTTAGTAAGAGCTTACTTAGTATGAGCCAGAAGGGTCCTGACCAATACCTTCATCTAAGCCAAGGGATTGCTGCCTAGCCCTGAGAAGATCATTCTGAGAAAACTCCTAGCTACCTTTTATATAGCACTTGAAGCTTTGCAAAGTATTTTCCTTGTATTGTTTCATATAGCCCTCACAACAACCCCCATTACGTCCATTTTATAGATGGGGAATTGAGGCTAAAACAGGTTAAGTGATTTGCTCAGGCTCACACAGGTCAGAAATGGATGGAGTTGGGATTTGAACTCAACTGGACACAGCTGGAAAGTATTTGAAATCAGATGTGACCTTGAGCAGGTCACCACGGTGTCCATAAGCCATTCGAAAGCTTCTGATATAGTACAGTGGTTGGGTACACTGATGCACAGATATCCTTTACCAGGTATATGCTTTACCAATGCAGTCCTGTTCTCTTGTTTTGCTTTGGGATTTCCTCACAATGCAGTGAATCTGAGAGTGTATTTATAAAAGGAAAAATGCCAGATAGGAAAACATTTGCTCTGTTATTTTCAGCCATTTTAGTGACCTGGGCTCCTTTCTAACCTCCGAGTAAAAGGCTTTTGGGGAAGAAGTGGCTTTCCCCTCCCCCCCCCCCCCCGACTACCAAAGCAACATATTCTAAGCTAGAAACCGGAGGGAGGCCTGGCCCTTGAGTGCTGTGAATGCTGTGAACTCTCTTCCTTGTGGCCTTACTCTGATTTAGCTGCCCTGCCCTGCTCCACTAAGAATTAGGGGAGGGGGGAGGATGAGACTGGGAGAATGGAGAGGATGAGAAATAGAAAAACCAAGGATTGTGGCTCCTCCTAATAACTAGACTGGGGGGGCATCACTATTTCCTGGCATAACCCCAGGTGAGGGGACCCAGAGGTGACCTGTTTCAGAACAAGCACATGGTGTAGGATAAAGACAGAAACAAGTAGAAAATAAGAGGAAATTTCATATTGTAGAGAGAATATTGGACTTGGAGCCAGAAAGACCGAGGCTTAAATCTCACTTAAGAAACTAGCTAAGTGGCCCTGGGCAAGTCACTGTTAGTCATTTTGGGCTTCAGTTTCCTTATCTGTTAAATGAGTGGGTTGGACTCCATGTTCTCTAAGGTCCTTTCCCTGGTCTGAATCTGTGATCCTACTGCCCCAGAACCTGAATTGTAAGAATCCCACAGTTATATTTTTTCCAAAATGACTTTTTAATCTGAATGCATTTTTATGATGAGTTTGTATACAGAGATGTAACAGCCTTAGTCATTTATTTCTAGTCATCAAAAAGTTGATTCATGTGACCTCATTTTTCAGCATTGTCAGAATGCTCCCATACCTGACCCTTTGAAGAAGGCAGCACTACTTTCAACTTACAAAAATAAAAGGCAAGGCAGAGAGTTCTGTGTGTTTCAGTTTAGTGGGCATCAGAGAGCTGTCTGCACAGAGAAGGATGGAGGCATTTTCGAGTTAGCCTTTACTATCCTAGAGAATATTTTTTTTTCCTTAAGGGAGAAAAATCAATAGAAAAGAAATAAAATTAACTTGGGGGAATTTTTTTTACTGTTATCCCCCTCTTCAGACTGTCAGGGCCAAACTAACAAAGAAACCATTCCAGACCGAAATACAAAACTTCTCTCAATGACATATTTGGGACAAAGGAAGCCAGAAACCTGGACCTCCTCAGTTCTGCTTGGTCTCAGCTTGATAGGAAAACAATGGGTGATCACTTGGCTACAAAAATGGGATAATGACAATTATTCCAAACAAATCTGTTTAGAAAGAGGTAAACTGAGGCTAATCTACCAAACCATATCGTTTGTCTAAACTTAGCTGAAAGCAGCCACAATATTAGACAGTGGGGAAAAGTGAAGTCTATAAAATACCATCATATAAATGAGACCATTGCTTGTTGCTGGTAAGTGAGGTAGCTAGGAAACAGACCAAAGTAGCAGGATTTGTGACCTCTCACTAGGCAATAAGCAATATGAGGTGACCTTAAGGCACTTAATAACATCTTAATCTTCATGACTCACATAGGTAAATGTGTATATACAGAAATTTCTTAAAGATTTCCTTTAAAAATATTCAAAAATCAGTTTATTTTCCTTTCTTTTGCCCTCTACATATTCTTGAAATCATAGGACCAAGGTTCACATCCCAGCAGCTAGGTGATGCAGCGGATAGAGAGCCAGGCCCAGAGTCAGGAAGACCTGAGTTCACATCCTGCCTCAGACACTTACCAGCTGTGTGACCTTGGGCAAGTCACTCAACCCTGTTTGCCTCAGTTTCCTCATCTCTAAAATGAGCTGGAGAAGGAAATGACTAATCACTCTAGTATCTTTGCCAAGAAAATCTCAAAGGGGGTCATGAAGAATCAGGCACGACTGAAAAGACTAAACAAAAACAACAACAAGGTTCAGATTCCCACCTTTGATGCTTACTGCTTTGGTCAATGCCCTAAACCACCTTTGTCCTCAGTTTTCTCATGTGTAAAAAGAGAAGGTTAGAATAGATGGTCTGTGGGGACCTAAGATCCTCTGATTAGAGTCTAGTTCACAAAGTTTGTTTTTTTTTTTTAATCAATAAGCAATAACTGGTTGAAAACCAGGTTGATAAAAATAACACTGATTTGTGCCTCCACATTTATGAATATAGCGGATCATAGGAAAAAAAGCCCCCAAAGAGGCTACAAACTCCCAAACTAGACTCTTTCCCATTTGAGTTAGTTTCCATTATTTGAAATATAACCATAAATACACAGTAACCTTAATGACGGTGTCTGGCATTGGGAATGTACTGCCTTGGAGAGTGAGTTTAAATTTTTCTCCAGAATAGTGACTTCCCAGGTCTGACCCCTCTGCTAATATAATTTTCAACTGTAATCTACCCCTCTCTCCTGGGCAAAGTCACTTCCTTCCTTCCCTCCAATTCTAGATCTTAAATGAAATGTCTTAGGAAACCGACTTAGAACAGAGATCAAATCACTAAAAGCAGGGCCAAGGATTCTAACTCAGTCCCATTTACCATTCAAGTCCATGCATACTACATTTGGGTCACTACCTACTTTAGTCGCCATCATCAAAGTAATTGAGCTACCATGTTTGTCCTTTGAAAAGGATGGTTAATAAGTACTTCCAGGAGTCAGAGATGGTGAATGGAAAGATTGATATTAAGTAAAAATGAAGGCCAGATGGACAAACAATTCCATTTTTAAGCATGAAATAGGATTTTTCCCACAAGAATTGAGGGGGTAGTATCATTTTGGGGGGAAGGTAGAGTTCAAGGGAAATGTCAACCTAGCTGATGTACCTTATATGGACAAATCATTTATTCCTTTAATTCGCTACGACCGTCAACAAAAACAAACAGTAATGGCAAACAGTAACGATCTTTGTTTTATTTTTGTTTTATTATTATTATTAGCAGACAACTAATGCACACCATAGTTTTTCTTCTTTAATCATGCCATTGCACGTAGAAAAAAGCATCAGAGGCTAGATGAAGAGCCAGGAGTAAGAATCAAAGTAATAAGTAGACCACACATTCAAGAGAAGAATGTGAATTAAAACAAAAGGCAGTATGTACAGTTCTAATGTTCTGTCTTAGTTGCTGCTCTGTCTGCTTCTCAGGTGACTGACATTGCTGGTATTGATTGAAGTTCTACACCCACATCTATCTAAAACCCCTAACCCTCCACCCCACCCCCAGTCCCATTCAATGAATGAAAGGAAATGAAAATAGAATTGATCTTCTTGTTCCCTGTTCTTATGGGAAGCCTTTCTCTGAGGGGAACTGGTCATTCTCTAAATGTCTGGGTTGTCCTTTTTTGTACAAAATCTCTTATTTCCCTCAGTAGTAGTATGGAAATTAAGAGAATGGTACAACCTGTCATGAGCACAAAAAAATAGAAAACCCACATCCATCCTAGTTTGTCTTGGATCAGAGATACTAAATACTGTCCCACGGCTGTGCCCATGCTAACAGTTCTATCCACAATGCCTGTAACTGTGGCCAAGGCCTCTCTGCTCCTTTTCATCTGCTCCTGGCAACCTAGATCATCGGGAATGGCAGAACCCATTACATCTGAGGGTCCACCAATGAAAAGCCCTGTAATTGACATCAGCAGTGCGGTGATAGCCTTGGTTTGGGGAGTATGGCTATATCTAACCAGGGACCCAATGGCCAGAAGCACACACACTGCTAACATAGATCTCTTCTGGACCACATTTGTGAGGAAGCCCTGAAATGTTCCACCTACAATTCCTTCAGCATCATACCAGACTGAAAGCTGGCTGACCTGAGATTCCCTCCACCCAAAGCTGCTGTTTAGATAAAATAGCAGCCAAAAGAGGAAGCAATAATTTACCAGCTCCATGTTGGCATAGCCCAGGAAATAAAGTAAAACTCCAAGGAGGCTAGGAGCCTCAGAGAAATCTGTTGCTTGAGGTAATATGTCATCTCCTTTCCCACCCACCTCATCAGTCTCATTATCTTCATAGTTCATTAGCAGACTGTCAAAGTCTTCTTCAAAACCATTTCTATCTTCTGTGTCTATGAGTCCAGGTTCTTTAGGTAATAGCCAAAGGGTAAAGAAGATGATTAACCCCGCAGCAAGCTGCATGGAGGCTGTTACCAAGAAGGTGTATTCATAGCCATGCTGCAGAAGCAAAGAGGCCAGACATGCTCCCAAGATGTTGCCCATAGAGGCACAGGCACTCCAGAGTCCAAACACAAAGCCCTGGCCAGTTAAGCCAAACCAGTTGTCCATGTTGGCCACAACACAGGGCCAGGCAGTGGATTCAAGCAAGCCGTTGAGCACCCACAGACAGATGTAAAACCATTTGTTGTAAAAGTGGGGAAAATTGGTTAGTGTGCCAAAGCAGAAGAACACTAGGGCTGAGGAGCACATGCCAATGGCCATGACCAGCTGCAGACTGATCCACTCTCCAATTATGTTATTGATGAAAATCCCCATCGCGTAGGAGAAGAGGAAAATGGTATCCAACGTCCCCCCAGGAAGGATGGCTTGCTTGGTATTCAAGAAAAAATAAGTACCATTGGGGGACACGTCGGAATAGAGAGGTGTACAGTGACTGGTGATGTATACTTTCACATCGCTGAAGGTCTTCCTCGAAGTATGATACAGGATGTAACTGGTGAAGGTGAGCAGGAACACCGTCACGTGGTGAGGACTGCACTGAGGAAACAAGGGCCCTACCGCTCTGAACAAATGTGGCCAAGCCATGTTCTAGGGCTGAGGTCTGAGCTGTGGGCAGGAGCTAGAGAGGAAATGGAATTTGAAACAGGATCTGGATACAGAACAGGAGTGGCGACCGGAACCGCACGGGGATGAACGGCGACTGACCGCTGGGTGCTGCTTGCTTCAAACAAATCAGACCTTACCTAGCAATCTAGAACTCCGTGAGCTGTCGTGTAGCAACGTGTGTCCAACAGAACCCGAGCAGCCGACGCCCCAGAACCTGGGAGCGACCGTCAGGCGCATGCGCAGTCAGGCCAGCAGGCGGGTACCCTCTAGCGGGGGTGCTCAGCACCATGGCCAGAGTCCCTGCAGCCTTAGTCAATTTCACAGAAGCTGGGCCCCACCAGAGCCAAAGCGCTTTTAGGAAGCAAATTGAAGCTTAGCCTTTGGTAACTGTGGCTCAGACCCTCATCTGAGAAACAGCACCTTTGAAGAGGTTCACCCCCCTCCCTTTGAGTGAGAGGCCCTTTTGGCAGTAGCCTTAAAATAAAGTACTACCTTAAAATAACTGGGAACTTGGCTAGCCCGCCTGACATATCTCTTGGCAACATCTACCCATGACCGGTGCAGGAGATTGCTTTCTTTGAGCAGTTGTAGATACTGCAGGAAGAAATAGTTATTCAACCAAGTAACGTTTCTCCAGGGAGTCAAATTTTGTTGTAAGATTCTACATTAGAGTTATTTCTCAGTCCAGGGGGAAATCAGCATCAACCCTTTGCTGGATAGTAACTAACACCCTTTCCCCAAATCCTATTTGTTTAGACATGTCCCCATCTACATCTTTAATCTTCAAAATGGATGCAGTTTTAACTGACATTAGATTAAAATGGAATTGAAGAGGTATTTTCATGAAATTACCAGTAAATCTGAGGGCTTAGTAGGGAGAGGCCACAAAGTTTGGTTGTTTGCTTTTTATCTCCTGCATTTTCTCATTCCTGATACTATATTTTTAGTACTTTTGGGGGGAATCAATGCTCTCTCAGAAGTATGATAAGGAAGCTGAGATTACAGAGCCTCTCATAGTGCTTTTCTTTGTACCTTCAGAAACCATGCCATTTAAAATGTAGTATAATAGAAACTTGTGTCTTTGAAAAGAAATAACAAGCCACAAGTGCAGGAAATTAAAATCCCTCATATTGTCTAGATAGAACTGTCTATCAGCAAACATTTAGGAATAATGAATGACCAGAAGCAGCCTTGGCAGCTAACCTTAAATTTACCTGTTATGTGGTATAAATTGATATAATCCCTTCTGTACATAAATGAGGAAGGGTTGTGTTGATTGAGAAAAAAAGAAGAAAGCCTTCTTTCATGAATTTAATATCGCCTTTCGAAGAAAAACATCAAACATTTATCAGCCCATAAAGTCCATAGAGAATGCTTTCCAATTCCTGTGGCTTTGGGCATAAAGAAGTTACAAGTTGGAGATGAAGTTACTCAAATTCTCTTTTAAGAAATAAACAAATACACCTACTCTCCATTTGCAAATGTATGGTGTCAGTTATGAGATTCATATATTTCCACAGGAGGTGCGTCTAATAGACAGATTCACAGTCTAAACGTGCCACTTTTCAGATACGGCCTGTTGCTGTTCTATACTAAAACCAGCTTTTGACTAGGTCTTATGTCAAACAATGCATCCATCAGAATATAAGTGACAGATCTAAAGCCAAGAATTCTCCAGATGAGAGTCTTCAAGCCCAATTTCCCAATATAATTCTTTCTGTCAAGGAGTCTTGTATACTTTTGAAGAAGAGACAAAGATAACTTTATCTAGAAACTGGGCTCGAAAAAAATTATTTGAGATACTGTTTTGTTTCCCCCAATCAAATCTCAAAGGACAATGACATTTAATTTCAGTGAAAGAAGTTTCAACTCTATCTGACCCAATAAGAATTAATTAAATATCTACTATATTTAAGGCATTGAGGCATTGGGGATTTGATTGGGGACTGGAGCTGTGACATAATTGGCAGAGGGAACACTAACATGAGGAAATTTCCTCTCCCAATGCAGGTCAGCGTCCTCTTTGTTACTTACAGTCTTGAGAGTTGATGAAAGTAGAAAGAGGCTCCGAGAGACATAGCCAATATGTGTCAGAGGGGACTTCAACTCAGTTGTCCCTGGCTTTAAGGCTGGCTCTCTAGTCACTGAAGTCATGTTGTGTTTCATGCTGGGGTTCAAGAGACAGAAATGAATGACCTCTTCTTCAAGGAACTCGCCTTCTCCTGGAGGAGATACAGCATAATGATACAAAACGATAATCTGAAGAGGCAGAAAACAGAGATAACTTAGCTCCCTAAGCATCCTTGAGCTGATGAATGTGAAAGTACTTTGGAAATGATGAAACTCAATTCAAATCTAAGATTCCGATAACAAATACTACAACATGTGTCCTAGAAACTCAGCTGTGTGTTTACATGGATTGGAGTCAATCTTGAATGGAGAGGGCCCAACAAGTCACTTTCTTTGACTCCTGTTTCACCGTGGGCTTCTGCTGGGACCATTGGCATGTGGCTCAGAGCTGAACTGAGTGTAAGGATAGAGAAGATCCATGCCTGCTCCTTTATAACCTGGCTCTGTCTCTTAGTGTGCCTCAGCTCCAGCTCCTGCATGGCTCAAGAAATCAACATAGCTCAAGAGCTCCACCTCTTCTCTTCAGGAAATAAGCTCTAAGATCTTGTAATCACATGGAAAACGAATTCTGTAATGGTGGAGAGCAAGGTCTGGGAAATCTTATCACGAGCAAGTAGCATAAGAGTCAGCATAGTGTAATGGATAGGACACTGGGCATGGAATCAGGAAGACTTGGGTTCCAATCCTGCCTCAGGCATCTAGTTATGTAACCCTGGGCAAGTCACTTATCCTTTGTGTGCCTCAGTTTTCTCCTTTTGAAGATGAAGGTCTTGGACACAAATGTTCCTTCTAGTTCTAAATCTATGAGCTCATGATCCTCCAACTATATGATAATGACCCAGAGTGTCCCTTACAGTTCTCAGTAAGGTGGTTTACTTGGAGACCTCTTGCCAAGTCTTATTCTTGCACCTGAAAGAGGACAGTAGTAGTCACCTCATAGCACCCCCTCTGTATTTCCCTTCTCTTTGTTGCCTTTTTTGCTTCTCCCAGATATCAGGTCCCTAATATCTTAAGCTAGCCAGGATAATTAACTAGAGAATCTTACAAAATTTTGGACCCATCTCCTGGTTACACAAAGTGGTCAAAATGTCAGTGCAAAAAACTGGAATCAAATTAGGCGTCCACTTATTGAGGAATGGCGAAACAAATTGCAGAACATTCATGTAATGAAATATTACTGCACTCTGGGAAATGATGAATATCATAAATTCAGAAAAGCATGGAAAGACTTATGTGAACTAATGTAAAGTGAAGTAAGTAGAACCAAGAAAGCGATATATGCAATGACAACAACGTGAATAGTTATAAAAAAAAAATGCCACAAAACAACTGAAACTGGATACTCTGAAATTACACAGAACAATTTTGGCTAAAAAGGAGAGAGAGAAGAAGATACAGCCCCCTACTCCTTTTCAGGGATGGGGGGAGGGTGGTCCATGGATGTGGAACATTGTATATTATGTCTGATTTTTTTCAATCTGTTATTCTGTTCTGCTGAATTGTTTTCTATTACAAACAAAATATATAAGTAAAAATCTATTTAAAAAATAATTTCCTGGGTCCTTCTCTCTTAATTGTCAGTGCTCTCTTCTAACCAATATCTTTTCTCCTTTCCTCACTGTTACCAAGCACACCCATCACCAAGTATATTGGGGCAGAAAATTTATTTTCCGGAAGTTATCCAGATGTGGGAAGGAGAAAACATCCTAGACCTAGTTATATCTATATTGGCTTTTATGTGAGAATGTAATTTTTCACACAGAGCCTCAATGGTTATACTAACAAAAATTCCTGTTTTTAAAAGGAGTCTTCTCTTTTCTTATCATATGAAATCAGAAAAAATGTTAGACCCATATTTGAAAAGCTGATAAGAAGATGAGTACCATCATTCCATTCTATCTTGTGGTAGAATTCTGAGCAAGTGCCTCAGTGGACATTCTGTGGGACTGGGAGTCAGAAAGATCTGAATTCAAAGCCTGCCTCAGACACTAGCTGGTTGTGTTAGCTTTGGCAAATCATCCAACCTCTCAGACTTAGTCAATTTCTTCATTTGTAGAATGATGATAAGAATAGTATCTACCTCACAGGGTGGTTGTGAGTATTAACTGTGATAATATATGTAAAGTGCTATATAATCTGAGTTGTTGGGTTCAATTCTGGGTGCCACATTTTAGGAAGGATATTTTGGAATGTCTAGAAGAGAGTGAACAGGATGGTGAGGGTCCTAGGGAACATGCCAAATGAGGATCAATTAAAGGAAATGGAAATATTTAAGTATTAAAAGGAAATATTTAGACTGAGGAAAAGAACAGGGAAGGTGTCCATCATAGTGGTATCCAAGCACTAGAAGGGCAATAATGGAAGAGAGATTAGAAATACTAGATTTGACAGCAGAAATAGAAGAAATCTATGGACTCAGCAGAGATTTAGCCTTGACCTAAGGGAGAATTTCCTAACTATCCCAAAGTGGAATGAGTTACCTCAGGAGAAACTGGGTTCCTTTCCCTTGAGATCTTCAGACAAGGACTGTATGATGCCTTGCTGCATGGAGGTGTTGTGCTCTGGTAGATACATCTAGTATTTCTACCAAGCTCCTGCCAGATTTGTTTCCAGCCACAGTGAATGTGTTAAGTGAAAAACTATTTTCTGAAAAAGTTGGCTTGTGATGATCTGAGGAGTGATGTATGTTTCTGGAGAGTCTTTTTCCATCTGTTCTGCATCTGCATTGCCTTGGCTCCACTTGGGTCCCATTGGTCACATGGTAGGTTCATTTGTTATAATGCAGGCTCAATCGGAAGGAGCTTCTATGAGCCAATTTCTTCAGAAATTTTGCAATCCTGATGAAAATTTAAGTATGTGCTTTTGGAGAAATTAGCTCATTCATCAATTCCCTCTCCTCTATCAAAGTCCTACACCAAAATACTTCATTGAGGTATAGAGAGAACCCCTAGATATGTCTGTGGAGTGCAAGCTCTCTCAGGTCCTACTAAGCTAGAAAAGTTCTTGTGATGACTTGGATATGTGTCATTAGAGGACTAGCCTGGCTAAGGTCAGAAACACTCACCTACAAGTTAGCTTCAGGGTGACAACATGTTTCAATGACAGCAATGCCCAGAGAGCATCTTCTAAGGGGCAGAAGAGCTACAATCTGTGTGTTGGTAGAGAGAGGATACTCATACATGTAAAATCCCAGATCCTTGCAATGTTGAAGCAAGTGGTGATCTCCCTTTCCTCCAAAATGTATCAGGATGTTTCTAGAACTACGTTTGTCAGAGCCCTATTCCCAAACTCATTTTCCTGATTCTGACTGACAGCAACTGAACCAACTGGCTACAGTCCACTGATCTAGCAGCAGGATCAGTGGGCTGACTTCCAACTCTCTCTTGATCAAGCTAGGATCTTATATAGAATCAAGCACAGGAGCAAAGATGAGGTCTAGGCGGGACCTTGATAGCAGACCATGTGATATGACCCCCTCATTTCACACATGAGGAAAATGAATCTCAGAGAGGGGAAGTAAGTTGGAAGGGTCACCCACATTGATGACTTCAGGGATCTTTGGCAAGATTGAAGTCAGCTCTGTAGTGGTTTTGTTCTTAAGACCTATAGATACAGTTTCTGATTACAGTCAATGTAAGATAAGCAATGACAAAAATATATACCCAGTAAAAATGTTTTAAAATCTTTTTTTTACTGAATTATCCCCCCCAGGTTAAAGCATTCTCTCTTCTCACATTTTCCCAGGACATTCCCTCCCATAACCCTATACTCTATCTGAATGCATGGCATGTCCTTCCTATCCATCCCCCCTCCTCCCTTCACACCCTAGGAAGGAGGTTAGGCTCTTTTTTTTTAATTTTTTTTAGAAGGTTAGGTTCTTGAGGGCAGGAACTATGTCATATTTTCCTTGTCTCCAAAGGCCCTACCACTGAGCCTTGCATGTGGCAGATACTCAAATGTTTGCTGAATTGAGTTATTAGAATAGGTTTGTTAACATTTAAGTGGAGTGTTCCAAATGTGCTTATCAAATGATTTTGATTGGTGGGGGAAAGTCCAAATAGTGAAAAAAGGTCAAGAATTATTAATTGCCATTTAGAGGTTGTTGCTTGTCCTTTGTTTTCGAGGAGGACCAATGACATCCTGGGTAATGTTTTGACTTGTGTGTGAACTGGATTTAAGTGAGGCAGAGTTGCACAAAGTCATTAAGCTCACTCTCTTTTCCTGAGTCATCAAAGTCCAGTGGCAGGACAAAAGTGAAGAAAGCTGGCAAAGGCCCAGGATACAGTGGGTGACCCTGGTGTCTTCAATGCCTGACCAAGCTCTAAGTGCTCCACAGGGCCTGCTTTATCCACCTCCATGGATGTTGCAACAAATTGTTCTCAGCTGTCCATTCTTTTGGAAAAGTCTTCACATACTTGGGGTAGAAAACCTCCCAACCACTGACAGGTTTGAGGACTGTCGGTTGCTCTCAACCTGGTTTAGTCTGTCTGCCAAGACAGCTCACTGGGGTGTGGCTATTGTGCATGCTACAGGTTCTTAGAGCTACAGGTGAGTTGGGTGAATCAGGTGGACACCAAAGGTGGATGAGCAGCCCTGAAAAGGGCTTGGCATGCTGTCACACCAAAGGTGCTAGGCCTCTCTGAACATCCCGTACACCCTAGTTAGAGGCAGAGGTGAGGAAGAAGGGTAGCATGGTGGATACAGTGTTAAACTGGGGGTCAGAAAGACCTAGATTTAATCCTGCCTCAGAAATTTCCTAGCTGTGTAATCTAGCAGGCCTTCAGACAACTCTCTAAGACTAAGTACAAATGTAAATATTGAACACAGACTAAAGCTATGACTATACAAAGTTCCTTAATTGTCTATTGCATGGCAGACCTGGTATTTGCTACCATCTTGGCAAATGATTATGCAAATGGTTGCTAAGTCAACAGAAATATGTGTATAGATTTGTGTAGTGTGGTTATTTTTGTTATCTGGCTACAGGTTGAATTCTGTTGATTCTACATGAAATATTATAGAATATTTCATACAAAAGATCCTTACCCATACTGATATTTAGCATAGTGCCTTGTCATATTTTTTTCCACTCTGTGTAAAGAACTCCTGGCGTGCAATCTCCCTCCACCAATGCAGGCTAGCAACTTAACTGGACCTTATTGTCTGAGACAGTTGCTCAGAATTGGGAGAGGTTAAGTAAATTACTCATGGTCACACAACTAGTATGGATTCAAAGTAAGACCTAAACAATCAAACCTCTAAATTCTATCCACCATGTCATGCAGCCTTTCACTTTTTAAAGAGGTAGTGTTTAATAAATAATTCAATTCAGCTACTTTGTTAAGGAAAAAAAAACTATAAGAGAAAATAGAGGACTGAAAGTAATAATTATGGTAAGAACTGATATTTATGTAGCACCTAGTATCTAACTGGGACTTATATTGGAGAGATAATGTGGCACAGTGGATAGAAGGCTGCTCTTGAAACCAGAAAGACTTGGGTTCAAGTCCCACCTTTGCCTCATGCTGGTTGTGTGACCCTGGACAGATCACTGAACCTGTCATGGTTCTAGGCAACCATCCAAGTCTATAAGTTACAGAGAAGATGTCCATTCCTAGGCATCCACACTGGGAGTTCCTTAACTAATGAAATCATGGGTCTGGACATTAAGATGTAAAAAAAAAAATTCTTCAACTTGATCTTTGGAACAATTCTGTGAGGTGGATGCTATTGTTATCCTCAATTCATAGACAACTCTACTGGAATTCAGAGGTGGAGTGACTCACCCATGACCACACAGCTAGCTAGTCAAAATCCATATAGTGATTCCAAACCAGGTCTTGTTGACTCTAAGTCCAGTGCTTGATCTGCTGGGCAGAGAAATGGGCCTTCTCTCATTTTTGACCATCTGCCAAGAACACACACTCATCAGCACTACCAAAATTCTGACTTACTGCTGGGATGAGGGGACATCTTTGCCCTTTGCACTCCCATCCCCAGTCTACACTAAGTCCTTTCCCTGAAAACTGGCTCAGATGGTCATCTTGAGACCTAACTGCTCATCTTTTCTGCCAAATACCACAAGTGTCCTGCACTGGCAGAAAAAAAGAGTCACCATTTGTAAGGGATGATAAAACTGAGTAATAAATGAAGGTGAACAATAATAACAATCAGCTCCCCATAGACTAGCCTTTTATCACCAATACAAACTTCAAGATCTTGCCTCAGGCCCTTAATATACTGCTAACACATTCACCAAAATACATGGGCAGATAATGTATTGGAATAAAGGAACTTACTTCTTTTATCGATAAGAGAATAATGAGTCTGGGAAGGATTTGGAAAGGTTACTTTTACCTTCCGGTGAATTGTACCTAAAGCATCCAATTACTGATGTTCATATCTCCACCCCCTCCCCCCCCCACCATGGCACCCCACTCCAATCTTCAAGATGGTTGGCACTGGATGTTAAATGATCTTTTCTGATGTTTTTCTGGTTCCAGAATTCCAAGACAGGGATGGCCTTCCTTAAAACAAAACAAAACAAAATTCAGGCTTGATGTTTTTCCCATACTGTATTTTGGACACCTCATCTACTCTCTGGGAGTTTTCAGAAATGAATGTCAAAGTGTGGAGATGGAGCCTACGAGACTGGCTAAAGTGTTGGATGTGAAGTCAGGAAGACTTGGGTTCCAATCTTGCCTCCAATGCTTCCTAGTTCTGTGACCCTGGGCTAGTCCCTTATTTCTCTGAGCCTCAGTTTCCTCATCTATATAATGGGAGGTAATAAGGCCTGCAGTCTCTACCTCACTGTGTTGTTGTGAGGTTCAAATGGGTGTGTAGAGCACATTACAAACCTCAAAGCACTATTTTAATGAGAGCTCTGATTATAATGGTGATCTTGCATTTTGAGTCCAAGGACCCAAGTTCAAATACTGGCTCTGCTACTTTCTACACTTCTGACTTTGGGTAAATAAGTCACTTCCTACCCTTCGCTTTGGTTTCCTCATATGTAAAATGCCAGGGCTGGGCTAGATAACCCCAACAGGCCCTTCTACCTCTGAATCTGAGACCCCCTGTGACTGCAATTATTTTCCCCATGTGCCCTATGGCATAGGTAATCTAATTTTTCTGCTTGGACTAGAGATTTTCAAAGCGCTATGTGACTGATTTATTCTGTCTAGGCTTCCTCGGCTCCCATCACGGGTGATTACCTTGTCACCTTTGCCTTTTGGGATAGGTCTTGAAGTTCAAGTGGATACAAATTCTTTCTTTGGGCTTTTGATGATTAGGGTCCTCTATCTACCGGCTCTTACCTTTCCCTTACTGTCTACGAAGGGGCTATCCCCTTTGTCAAGCTGCATCTGACATCTAATATATTTAAACAATGTTTTCTTCCCATCTTTGTCTCTTTTAAGTAGGACCTCTATATTCAGCCTGGCTTTTCTGAGTTTTTCTTTGCCAGGTCTAGCTATCCTTTGTAATTTTCCTTTTGAACCTGGCCTGTAAGGGACCACAGGCCCAGTATGACCTCTGGAAAATTACTAGGTTGCAGTTGTCAAGGCCTCCTTGTGATAAGAACAAATTACTACCTCTTCCTGGAATACCCCTATACCTTTGGTGGTCCTTGTGATAAGAACAAATTACTACCTCTTCCTGGAATACCCCTATACCTTTGGTGGTCCTTGTGATAAGAACAAATTACGGACAAAGTTGTACCTCTTCCTGGAATGCCCCGCCCCTATACCGGTGATGGAACTCCCCCACTCCCTCTTACGGTGTGTATAACTACCCTGAGCTAGCCTTCAATAAACGAGACTTGATCAGAAAGCCTGTCTTGTCTCCATTTCCTGTGTCCCCTGCTCCCCTCCTTCTTTTACAGGTCCGGACCTCCGTTGATGTCCCGCGGGACGGGACATTTGGCGCCCAACGTGGGGCCCGAGACCCCCTTAAAAGGAGTAAAGGTTTTTGGTGTGTGCTCCTGTGAAAAAGACGACTGCAGTCACGATACATGAGAATTGGTCGCTGCGGATTTGCCTGATCTGCGGAATAGAGACCTGAGGTAAGGAGACACTCAAAATGGGGCAGGATGCTAGTAGTCATGAAAAATTTGTAGAAGGGCTTAAGGCCTCATTAAAGACACGGGGAGTAAAGGTTAAGAAAAAGGATCTTATACAATTTTTTGTTTTTTTAAAGGACGTTTGTCCTTGGTTCCCCCAGGAAGGAACTATAGATGAGAAAAGATGGAAACGGGTGGGAGATTGTCTTAATGATTATTTTAGAACTTTCGGGCCCCAGAAGGTCCCTGTTACTGCGTTCAATTACTGGAATTGTATTTACGATATTTTGAAAACATGTCCTTTTGAGACTGAGGTTTGTAAGATTGTCAGTGAAAAAGACGGAGGCCCCCTGGAGCCTCCTTGTCCATTACCAGCCCCACCCGCAACAGAGGATGAGTCTAGGAAGGATTGTGATTCTGTGTCCGTCGACATGCCCTTAGATGATTTTTCCTCCCAAAGTAGGAGAGTTGAGCGCATTTATCCTGTTTTACAAGAGGCTTTGGTCAAGAGGTCAAATGATACCTTAGATCCTACTGACGCAGCTGACCTTGAGCAGGAGGCTGCTTCTTATAATGACCCCTGTAATTTTGGTGCCGCTCCTGCATGTTTTCCTACTATACAGCACTCTGCTTCCGCGCCCGCTGCTCCTGCTTCTCCACTCCCAACCCCTCATCTTCCTGCTTCTCTGCCCCCTTCTGCTCCCCCTTCTTATCATACTCTTCCCCCTTTTCCGCCTGTTGACACTCCCTTGACCTCGCTCCCCTCTCAGATTCAGTCCCTCCGACAGACGTTGATGTTTAAGAAAGAGAAAGCACAGCTGCTTAAGGAACTACGGCTCCTTGATTTGGAACTCGCTGATTGCATCCCTGGCCCGGCTGTTGCTCTCATTGCCCCTACAGTAACCTCCAAACCCAAATCCGAATCCCCTGTTTTGGCCCCCCTCCCTTCCCCTAAAGATGCAGGGTCTTTACTCCCTAAGAAAAGGAGTCTTTTCTCTTCCTCCCCCGCTTTTCTTTTCCCCATTATTGAGGACAAAACTGCGTCAAGTGACACTGACGAGGAGGGAGAGGAGGCTGCCCCCCGGCAATATAGATGCCTCGGTATAAGACGCTAAAAACACTAAAAGAGGCAGTCTCTCAGTATGGCCCTGTTGCCCCATTCACCCTCTCCATCCTTGATGCCCTTGATCATTTATGGCTCACTTCTCATGATTGGCTTCACCTTGCCCGCACCACCCTGAGTGGAGGAAATTTTGTGCTTTGGAAATCTGAATTTAAAGAATTATGTAAGGAAGCGGCCTGCCGTAATCGTGAGGCCGGAGGGGAAAGTGCGGAATGGACTTATGAAATGCTTGTTGGCCTTCCTCCTTTTAATACTAATGAGGCCCAATCTAAGTTTGCTTCCGGAATTTTTGCTCAAATTCAGGCTGCTGCACGAAAGGCGTGGCGGCTGTTACCTCCTAAAGGACCCGACACGACCTCTATCGCCTCCATCCGCCAGAAGCCTGAGGAGCCTTACGCTGATTTTGTTAGTCGTCTAACTGAAGCCGCGGAAAGACTGTTGGGGCCATCTGAGGGCGACAGTGATTTTGTCAAGCAGCTTGCTTTTGAAAATGCCAATTCTGCCTGTCAGGCCGCCATTCGCCCGCAAAAACGTCAGGGGTCTCTTTCTGATTATATCCGTCTCTGTCAGGATATTGGCTCCAGTCGCCAAATTGGCGCCGCTATAGGTGCCGCGTTACAGGATGCCTTTGCCGGGGCTGTTGCTGCTGCCCCCCCCAACGCCTCTCCTAAATGTTTTAATTGCGGCACTCCTGGTCATTTTGCTAGAAATTGCCCAAATGCCAAGCAAGGCCGTGTTGGTCACCCTGGCCTCTGTCCCCGATGTAAGAAGGGTCGTCACTGGGCCTCTCAGTGCCGCTCTAAAACTTCCGCTGAGGGCCTCCCCTTGCCGCCGCAGGGAAACTTCCTCTGAGGCCAGCCCCAGGCCCCTCTCATCCCCTCACAGGCCGGCCCTGGGGCCGCTCGGCTGGCCGTGTCTCAATCTCTGATCTCTCCCGAGCAACCCCTGGCAGCGCCGGACTGGACCTCCGTTCCTCCTCCACCACAGTGTTAAGTGCAGACCAGGGACCTCAGGTCCTTGGTACTGGGGTATTCGGTCCCTGCCCTCCGGGGCTCTTTGCCCTTCTCCTTGGGAGAGCCTCCTCTACGATCTCTGACCTTTTTGTACATCCAGGAGTAATTGATAACGACTATACTGGTGAGATCAAGGTGATAGTTTCTACCGCCTCTGTTGTTCCAAAAACCATTCCGGCGGGTACGCGCCTGGCGCAGCTTCTTTTGCTTCCTCTTGATAATTCCGTGGGTTCTTCCCAGAGGCCTTCCCCTCGTGGCCCGCGCGGCTTCGGCTCCTCTGATGCCTTTTGGGTTCAGCCTGTTCTCCCCCAAAAGCCCCTGCTTCTCCTAAAGATTGAGGGCAAACAGTTTGAAGGGATTGTGGATACTGGTGCTGATGCCACCGTTCTTAGGAAGGAGTCCTGGCCTGCTTCCTGGCCTTTAGTTTCTGCCCTTACTAACCTTAAAGGCATAGGCCAGGCAGTAGATCCTGAGCAGAGTGCCAAATTTTTGACCTGGTCGGATGCTGAGAATAACACTGGTCTTGTGAAACCTTATGTTATTCCTGGCCTTCCCTTTAACCTCTGGGGCCGGGATATTCTCTCACAGATGGGAATGGTTATGTGCAGTCCGAGTGATCTTGTTACCTCCCAGATGCTGAGGCAGGGTTTCCTACCTGGCCAAGGTCTTGGAAAAAACTCACAGGGCATTCGTTCTCCCATTGAGGCCTCTCCTCGCCCTGAAAGATTAGGTCTGGGAAATTTATTCTGATGGCCGCTGATATTCCTGCACCCCACGCAGACCGTATCCTATGGAAGGATGACGTGCCCATGTGGGTTGATCAGTGGCCACTTCCAAGGGAGAAGCTTGAGGCTGCCGAGGAGCTAGCGCGGGAGCAATTCCTCGCTGGCCGGATTGAATATAGCGATTCCCCTTGGAATACCCCTATTTTCGTTATCAAAAAGAAATCTGGAAAATGGAGGCTCTTGCAGGACCTTCGCACTGTTAACCGAACCATGATCATCAAAGGCTCCCTTCAACCTGGTCTGCCCTCCCCTGTAGCAATCCCCAGCTCATTTTTTAAAATCATTATTGACCTTAAGGATGCCTTTTTCTCTATTCCTTTGCACCCTGCTGACCGTGCTCGTTTTGCTTTTAGTTTGCCTTCTGTGAATTTTCAGAGCCCAATGAAACGCTTTCAGTGGAAAGTGCTCCCCCAAGGAATGGCTAATAGCCCTACACTCTGCCAAAAGTTTGTGGCTGCGGCTATTCAGCCCGCTCGTGATCGTTGGCCCTCCCTTTATATCCTCCACTATATGGACGATATATTAATCGCTAGCCCCGAGTCACAATCCCTCTCCCATTGCTTTGCTTTTCTCTCGCAAAACCTTGCTGAATGGGGTCTGCAGGTCTCCCCCGAGAAAATCCAAGTCACGGACCCTTATACATACCTCGGTTTTGAGCTCCGTGGTTCCCTAGTTAGGCCTTCTAACCTGAAATTGAGAGCTAGTCATTTAAGAACTCTTAATGATTTCCAAAAATTGTTAGGGGATGTTAATTGGATCCGCCCCTATCTCCGTCTTACTACAGGTGATTTGAAACCTCTGTTTGATATTTTAAGGGGGGACCCAGACCCCCGATCACCTAGACAGTTAACTCCTGAAGGCAAAAAGGCTTTAGACTTAATCACACAAGCCATTCAAGGCCAATTTGTGTCAGCCCTGGATTATTCCCTTCCATTCCTTTTTATTGTCTGTGCCACTTCACACACACCCACGGGAGTCTTTTGGCAGGTGGCCTCTCCCCTTCTCTGGGTTCATCTTCCCTCCTCCTCGTCCAAGGTTGTTGTTCCTTATTATAATCTAGTAGCAGAACTCATTATTCAAGCCCGAGATACCAGTGTTAAGATCTTTGGTCAGGAGCCTCACTCTATCATTCTACCTTATGCAAAGGCGGAGGTTGATTGGCTTTTTCGTACCTCTGACCTTTGGCCTATAGCGCTTTCCTCATTTCCTGGAAATATAGATAATAATTATCCTGCTCATAAAATGTTACATTTTATTCGCACACACCCCTTTGTCTTCCCTAAATTAACTTCTACGGAGCCTTTAGTAGGGGCCCTTACAGTTTTTACTGATGGCTCCTCATCTGGGGCCGCTGCATATTCATGCAATGGCGTGGCTACCCCTCTGTCCACACCCTATCGCTCTGCCCAGTTAGTGGAATTGTTTGCTGTTTCTGTAGTCCTCCGAACTTTTCCTTCCACTCCTTTGAACATTTATACAGATAGTGCATATGTGGCCCACTCTGTCCCCTTATTAGAAACAGCCTCCCATCTAAAACCTAACTCCTCTGCAATTCAGCTATTTCTCTCAGTACAGTCTGCCATCCGTGCTAGGGCTGCCCCTTTTTTTCTTGGCCATCTGCGGGCACATTCAGGTCTCCCTGGTCCCTTGTCAGAGGGTAATGACCTCGCTGACCACGCCACCCGTGTGCCTATTTCGGCTTTTTATCTGTCCCCTGTGGATAGGGCCACTCATGCCCACTCCCTTCATCATCTTAATTCTACCACCCTTAGACTTTTGTTCAAAATCACTCGTGAACAAGCTCGACAGATTGTTAAGCAATGTTCCTCATGTGTGAGCCTTCTCCCCACCCCCCATTTAGGAGTGAACCCCCGTGGCTTAATTCCTAACGCCCTATGGCAAATGGATGTGACTCATGTTTCTGATTTTGGTCATTTAAAATATATGCATGTCTCCATCGATACTCACAGCGGCTTTCTCTCTGCCACATTGCAGAGCGGTGAGGCCTGCCGCCACGTGATAGCTCATGTCCTCTCTTGCCTCACTGTTATGGGCAAGCCCGAGTCTATTAAAACCGATAATGGGCCTGGCTACGCTGGCACAGCTTTTCGCTCCTTCTGTGCCACCCTTGGTATCTCTCATGTCACAGGCATTCCTTATAATCCTCAAGGGCAAGGTATTGTGGAACGGGCCCATCAAACCTTAAAAAACACTATTACCAAACTTCGAAGAGGGGCATTCTACCCGGTCAAAGGATCCCCCCGGAACCTGGTCAGCCATGCTCTTTTCATATTAAATTTTCTTCAATTGGACGATACTGGCAAATCAGCGGCTGATAGGTTTTGGCACCCCGAATCCCAGCACAATTATGCCAAAGTACTGTGGAAAGATCCCCTTACTAACCAGTGGCAGGGTCCCGACCCTGTTCTTATTTGGGGTTGGGGTTCGGTCTGTATATATATTAAAGAAAAACAATCTGCTCGCTGGCTTCCTGAGAGGTTTGTAAAGCAAGTTGATTCATGTGAAATGGCTTCTCCGCCTCCAGTTAACCTTCCTTCCAGGGAGGACAAACCTCTCTGAGAAATATTTCTTTTCTTTATCTACAGGAAATGCTTGGAAAACGATCACCCCTACGCTGGTACCTCCTGGCTGTCCTGAGGGTCTGCCTTGCTGGTTTTGACGCCCCAGCCGGCAACGATCTCCTTGCCTCCCTTTTAGGATTCAACCGATCCCTTTGAATCAGTCACTCTTTGTAGCCCCCTGCTTTGAGGGTACCACTCCCAATGCCTCTGTCTCCATTGATGTGGGTTTTCTCCCTCATGTGAATTGTTCCTCTGTCCTTCGTACTAGCAGTTTCCTGTGTCCCCCTCTAGGCCATGTTTTTCTCTGTGGAGGGAATATGGCGTTCCCAGCGTCGCCCGTAAATTGGACTGGTTATTGCTCCATTGCCTCCGTTCTACCTGAGATGGATATTGTTCCGGGGAACGAGCCTGTTCCGGTTCCCAGCCTCGACTTTATGGCTGGAAGACATAAAAGGGCCGTATTTGCTATTCCCTTGCTTGTTGGCTTGGGCATTACGGGAGCCCTTGCGACAGGGTCTGGGGGCTTGGGAGTCGCCATACACTCCTATAATAAACTCTCTGCACAGCTCATTGATGATATCCAAACCTTATCAGGAACTATTAGTGATCTCCAGGACCAGATCGACTCTCTAGCCGAGGTGGTCTTGCAGAACAGAAGGGGATTGGATCTCTTGACAGCTGAACAAGGGGGTATATGCTTGGCCTTACAGGAGAAATGTTGCTTCTATGCTAATAAGTCC
>NW_020944235.1:2285085-2320860 GCF_900497805.2 Vombatus ursinus | reverse complement strand
CTCCTTCTTTTACAGGTCCGGACCTCCGTTGATGTCCCGCGGGACGGGACACTGGCCTATTTGGAAGGCGTTGTCAAGTAAAATCAAAAAGAAAAATTGTTGTCTGTTACCTTTCATTTTAATAACCGGCTGATGTAATCAAGGCCATCTGTTTCATGGTCCCATAAGGCAGGCCAAAGCTTGAAATAAAGTTCAACAGTGAAGCTTTGAAATGGAACTGAGCAAGTCTGTCTTGGAGAAAATTCAGTCCACTTTGAGGCCAGAGGATCTTTAGGCAGTTCCAGTTGTATACCTAACTCTCCCACTCTAGTTGCCAGGAACTCTCCCCAAAGCCCATAGGAAATTTATGTCTTGCAACTTCGATTATGATAGGTGACCCTTAGACCTTCCCAGATCTGGAAACAAAAGCTTTTCTGAGGGAATGTGATAATAGTTTTCCTTTTGTTTATGTTATAGCCATAGACTTTTTCTGGCATTTTGACTATAAGAATGCTAATTTAGTTTAAAAGTGAGACCTGCTTGGAGTAGTGGCTGAAGAGTTGGCCTCTACTCTCTACTGGCTGTGTGACATTGCCTAAGTGACCTGCCCTCTCATTTGCTCTAGTAGGCAACCCTCTCCAATTTGAAGTTACCAAATCACATCTCGCAAATCATTGAAACTCTCATGCTCCAAGCAACTCTTTTAAAGTGGATTCAAGCTGCAGAGAAGGTGCCAGAATTCATTGGTAGTAGGAGTTTCCTTACATGCGAATTCCCCATAGCAGTGAAACCACAGGTCCAGGACCTTGCTCTAATATTCATACCCAATACTCATACTCAAATTAAAACTTGTGTTTTAATTTAATTTAATTTAATTTTGCCAAGTCTCCCTATCTCACCCAGCCTGGAAGTACAGAAGTCATGGATTAATCCCACTGCTGATCTCTATGGGAGCTTTGAAATGCTCTACTTTTCCAACAGGCCCCCTTTAGTGCAAAGGGAAAAAAGGGTTAAAAAGATTTTTGTTTTTATACTTTTTCCTAGGAGTTTTTTTTTTCATAACTGAATTTTACTGTTGAGGTTTTTTATTGAAATAAATTTTTTTTAACTTAAAAAAAATGAGAATAACCTAAGTGGTTTGTGTTCAACTGTGAAAATAGTTGATAAAAAGCCCAAACCTTGATGGTGGGTTCAAACCGAAGAGTCAAAGTAATTTTTGGTTTTAGTCTTAGCTGAGTGGGGTTAGTTTCTCACCCATTTCAGTCCAGTTAAAAAAAGCCAATATGACTCCAGAGAATTTTTTTTTCATTCAAATTCAACAAAGACAGGCTGGACCAGGCTCATTTGGAGTATTGTTGGATTTCATTGTCTCCGTTCTAGTAGTTGGGACATGGTGTGGGTGCACTTTGAAACTGGTGCCTGTGACTTTGACTTATTCCCTTGTTACTTTAGGTCCTAAAAAGGCCAATTTCAACTTCACAAGCAGGCCTGTCCAGCTGTAGCAGAAGGAGCTGGAGTAGATGGAGCTGAGATTCCTAAAGGCATCTTCAGGCTCAGTCTAGTAAAGCCTTCTGCTGAAAAATAGCAAGTTTGGGGAGGCTAGCATGCAAAGTGGAGAGAGTTCTTATGAGTATAACTTTTGAGCACAGACCTGCAAAAGTAGAAGACTTGCCATCTGTCAGAGCAGTAGCAGCAGCAGCAGTAGCAATAGTAGTAATGGCAATAGTAATAGTAACAGCAGCAACAGCAGCAGCAGTAACAGTAGAAATCATAGTAGTATTGGTAATAGTACTTTTACTACTAGTAGTAGCAGCAGTTGTCGCAATAGTAATAGTAGTAGCAGCAGCAGAAATAGTAATAATCATAGTAGTGTTAGGAATAGTATTTTTACTACTAGTGATAGCAGCAGTAGTGGCAATAGTAATAGTAGCAGCACCAGTAATAGTAGTATTCATAGTAGCATTAGTAATAGTACTTTTACTAGTAGTAGTGGAAGGCAATAGTAATAGCAGCAGCAGCAGTAATAGTAGTAATCATAGTAGTATTAGTAATAGTACTTTCACTAGTAGTAGTAGCAGCAGCAGTAGTAGTAGTAATCAATAGTATTAGTATTAGTACTTTTATTAGTAGTAGTAGCAGCAGCAGCACCAGTAGCAGCAGTAGTGGCAATAGTAATAGTAGTAGCAGCAGCAGCAGTAGCAATAACAGTAGTAGAAGTAGTAGTTGGAATCATAGTAGTAGTAATAGTACTTTTACTAGTAGTAGGAACAGCAGTAGTAGCAGCACTGGCAATAGTAATAATAGTAGTAGCAGCAGCAGAAGTAGTAGTAGCAACAACAACAGTAGCAGCAATGGCAGTAGTAATAGCAAACCAATAATGGCAATGGTAGCAGCAGCAGCAGCAGCAGTAGCAGTAACAGTAGTGGTAATAATCATAGTAGTATTACTATTAGTAGTATTAATACTACTATTAGTAGTAATAACAGTAGTAGAAGGAGCAGAAATAGTAGTAAACATAGCAGTATCCCCCATATTGGAACTGGATTTAGTGCAGGTACCCAGTAGCCTTCAGCTCTACTACAGCTCAGAACTGAGCTCAAGAAATCCACAAGAAAGCCTCAGCTTTCCTGGTAGGTCGGCACTGTAATCCTAATCCCTTTCAGAGACAAATCTATGAACTCTGAAAATTTTCTGATGTCTCAACCTCCATGTGTGGGAGGACACAGAGAGCCCTACCCAGCCTTTGGTTTGCTCTTGTCTCAAACATCTGATCCCAACTTTCAATTTATTGACATTTTAGAGACATGGCCACCCTTCCATAGTAAGTATGTTTGGTATTGGTACAAGTAATGCTCTGGGATTCCCATATACCTAATATTTTCTCTAATCTTGCCCCTGCTCAATCCATAAAAAAGAGGATAGCTAGCTACTGATTAGGAATTATAGTGCTTTTCTGTGACAGAAGGCCACACGTAGACCTGGGTCACTACAGCTAGAATCACAGAACATGTAATGTTAGAGCTAGAAAGGAACTTACCAAAAGCCAGTCCTCTCTCCTCCTTTTCCTCCCTCAGTTTATGGAGGAGGAAACTGAGGTTCTTATGACATGCTATATTTCATTCATTTTGGACAATGTTATTATAGAAAGAAGTTGATCATGATTTCATGAAATATATAAATGTGGAATATAAGCAAACTGGGTATTTCATTCTTTTTATGGATGAAAATAACAGAAGAACTGAAAATTATATTTATATTTCTTTCAGGAATTAATTATGTACCAGAACTGGAAAGAATTTATTAGACTTGTGCATTGAGTCCCCTAGTGTACTGCATCTTGCCTTTCTAAAATATAGTTCTATGATATGCTCTTAGGAAATCATAAAATTGCACAACAGTTAAAAATGTGTTGGGTAATAGAATGAAAACAGTAAATACAAGCAGACTTGCCTTATCTTTCTGGGCAAAGAAAGCCATAAGGAGAAGTCTGATTGAAAGGAATGGAAAATTCCCTTTTGTCAGCTTGTGTGCAACTTTAAAAATATGCTTTATTTTTCTGTATGTTCTTTGTTGTTTCCTGCTCCTGGCGCCTCTAATCCCTTCTTACTCAATAAGTTAGTAGGTACTTTGGAAATTCTTTCATAGATATGCTTTAGTTCTGGGAGCTATATGTTCATCTGTAGTAGCAGAGGCTCTGGAAGTGCATATGCCCCTTCTCTGGCATTCCCTTTAAAGAAGTAGGTAAAGGTAGAGTTCTGCATTGCAGCCTGATGATCCCTCCAGAGCAAAGGTTGGGGATACAAACCAATGGATTCTCAGTGAAGAAGGATGGAAGGAGAGGGAGAGGAAGCATGATGGTAGAGAGAGGGACTGTGGGTGCCTGCCCAGTGAGGATTGGAGGGAGGGCAAAGGACTTGTATCATTTTCCTCCCCACCAGATGTGGACTATACAGGGAGTCAGACTTCATTCTCTCCTGCTGTTTTCTCCCACCTCTTCTCTCTGTTCCACATATCAGGGGTCCATTGATCTGTTTCCTTATTATTTTTATAACTGTATTTAAATACAATTGGCTTCCTTTGTAATCCTATGTATTTCATTTTATGCATTTAAAGAGAAGGGGTGCATAGGTTTCACTAGATTGATTGCCAAAAGGGGTCCATAACACCAAAAAGGTAAAGAAAACCTATTCCAGACCATTGAGTGGCAGTTTGGGGGCAGGGGGTGTTATTGGACCAATTTGCTCTCTACTGTACTGCCTCTCAACCCATTTTTATAGGCTACTTGAAGGATAGTTTGGGTTTGAACTGTCTGTATTACCCATACAGCCCAAATTAACTAGGCAATTGATTCTGATTTCGAATTTGTGGCTGACTCTGTAAGGCATTGTCATGGTGCTGTCCCATAGATATCTACCTAAGAGTACACAGTTAGAAGAACCAGTTGCTAGTCTGTCCTCCATGTCTTAAGTGCATTTCAGTCAAATCGTCTCCTTCTTGTGATAGCAACAAGAAGCACACTTATTAGGTAGTTGTTCCATTTCCATCAAGTCACATTAAACCACAACATACTGGGTACCATGAAAGGGAGTTCTGAAGGCAGACAAGGCATTTTGTTTGCTCACTCCTTCTGTGGGTGCATGTACATTGCCATAACAGTTAGCACGAGAAAGTACAGTGGGGTGTAGTGGGATAGACCGGCAGCATGCAGATGTTGCCCACAAGCAAAGTGCACATTTACATTTGAAAACTGGGGACAATTTCGGCCTCTCTCAGTGGTTTGACTCATCTTATCCCAAACGATTGTTTGGTCATTGACATCATTTACAACCTCATCAAATTAGGCTCATTTTAATGTGTCTCAGAATCCTTTTCATCAGTCATTTCTCCAATTTTCTGAGAGAGGGGTTACTGTCAAACATTCCACAGCCCAGAGGTGATGCCTAATATGTTCAAAATGTCAGCACTCCAAAAGGAAATCCTCTGATTTGGCTGTATTACTTAGCCATACTAAGATGATATGGTGCTTGATGTGAGGTCAGTGGAGCTTTGTTCAGATCCTGCTACTTTTTGACTTTGGGCCATATTAAGGACCATATCCTTGCCATTTCCTTCTCCAGTGGATTAAGGCAAATAGAGTTGAAGAGACTCACCCAGTGTCACATAGCTAGAAAGCATCTGAGGACAAATTTGAACTCAGGACTTCCTGACTCAATGCTCAGTGCTCTATCTATTGCAGTGCCACCGAGCTGTACTATCTGTGTTCTAAGGTCCCCTTAAGTTCAAAGTCTTTGATCCTATGATCTTCACATTTTCTGTGATATGTTACCTTGGTATTCGATCATTGCCTATGGTAGGTGCCTAGTATGTGTTCAAGGTAATCA
This sequence comes from Vombatus ursinus, assembly GCF_900497805.2. Lineage (NCBI taxonomy): Eukaryota > Metazoa > Chordata > Mammalia > Diprotodontia > Vombatidae > Vombatus > Vombatus ursinus. The sequence goes on along the minus strand of NW_020944235.1, from coordinate 2,315,500 downwards.
TGGGAATTGTGTTGAATTCTGACCTGTGCTTTCATGCTGTTAATTCCTATGAGAGGAGCTTTGCCCTACCTCCTATTTGTTCAAAACCAATTCTTGATATTTAAGACCTAGCATTGTGGAATAATGTACACATAAATGGAATTACATTGCTATTAATTTATTTCCTCATAACTCTAGCTCCTGAGAGCCATGAGACATATACTGAAAGCTATGGGGGTTTTCTAAGTGATTGAAGCCCCTCTTCTGCCCCATGTGTAATGAATTCTTTCTGTAGAACTGCTAACCATAGGGTATTGGATTTTCTTCAAAGATTTAGATGCATTTTAAAGTAATCACTAAGCAGAAAATGATCTGTCACATATTAGCCACACATGATCAATTCTGTCCAATTTGAAAGTTTAAAAATCCTATTTCCATAACCTGTCTAAACATGGTTAGTCAAATTAAAAAAAAAATAAATCATCTCTTTTAAATATTTTCCCAAGATTGCCCCTGAATTGTGGAACTAACAAGATCTGGCATTGAGTCTTTTAATGATTCTGCTACTTCAATGGCCCTGTGAGCTCCAGTAGAATGTAAGCTCCTTGAGGGCAGGAACAGTTAGCTTTTGTTTCTGTAACCTGGCGCCTTCCACATAGTTCTGTGGGTACTTAAAACATGCTTTTTGATTGGTCGATTAATTGATCTCATCTCTCTGGATGCTCCCCCAACTCAGCCTCTCTTCCAAATACTAATGTTTTGCCTAGTCTTACAAATAGCATGCATTTCATGGAGAAGTAGTGACAGAGCAGGAAATGGAGGAAGACTTATGGAGAGGGATAAGGACCAGACTGGAAAGCTCACTAGGAGCAGGTAGTGTTTCATTCTTTGAACTTGGGCACCAGGTCTGGCACATAGCAGACACTTAAGAAATACTTGGTGATTGACTCACTGGCATAGGGCACTTCCTCTACCAATTTGGGCATGTACTTTCTCTGCAATTTGTCATCATAGTTGCCCAGACCTCTGAGAAATTAGAAATCTTTTTCAGGGTCACAAAGCCAGCAGATGTCAGAGGCAAGAAAGGAACCTATCCAGCTCTTCTCAGCTACTAGAACAGTACTTGGTCCATTATGATAAAGTGAGTGGATTTACACATTATTCTTCATATACCTACATGTAGATCTATCTTGTATGGAGGAGACAGTCAGGCAGCTAGGTGGCACCACTATCTACTGATAGAGGACTAGACCAGGAGTCAGGAAGACCTGAGTTCAAATTCAGCCCTAAACACTTACTAGCTATGGAGCCCTGGGTAAGTCACTTAACCTACGTCTGCCTCAGTTTCCCCAAATGTAAAATAAAGATAATAATAATAATAGCACCTACCTCCCAGGGTTGTTGTGAGATAAATGAGATAATAGTCATAAAGAGCTTTGTAAATCTTAAAGTGCTAAATAAATATTAAGTATTATTATTAATTATTATTGTTGTTGTTGTTATGAGACATAACTGAAAAGTAATGAGATTGCTTCCCTAAAGCCTCCACTGTTTCTTGTTACTTTCTAGCCATGTGCAATATACATGGAGTAAGGTAAGTAAATGAGTAAAATGGAAAAGAAAGAAGAAATTTTAAAAAGACTGTCACCTGAGCAGATTTTTTTTTAGGAGGCTGGGCAAAAGGTATCAAAAATAGACTGGTGGTGCCTAAAACAGCTCAATAAAGAACAACTGCATTGAATGGAAACCCCTGATGGCTCTTCTGCGAGCCTTCAGGTACAATTACAAAACCCAACCAAGCACCTCAGTCCGCCAGCCCAGTGAATTGGGCACAGCTTAGAATATAAATATGAGCTCTGTCCTAAAAGAAACCCAGGCCGCACAATGGTGGGGGCAGAATGGAGGGGGGAGGAGGGCAGTAGGGTTCCTTCAGCCTGGTTGTGTCAATGCTACCACACCAGCTCTTTACATCCCAGAAGGCTGTGCACTGTGGTTTAGGGAGAGATCTAGGGCCCACAGCTCCCACTCCTTCCCCCAAATAGACTTTCATCAATAATTAAAGATCTCTTAGCCTGAATTCTCACACCAATCACAGGGCAGAGGATTGGTTCCTACTGGGGGGTATGGAAGGGAATAAGCATTTATATGGTGCCTACTATGTGCCAAGCACTGTGCTAAGTGCTTTAAAAATATTATCTCATTTTATCCTCACAATAACCCTGTAAGGTAGGTGCTTTTATTACACTCATTTTACAGTTGAGAAAACTGAGACAAACAAGAGGTAAAGTGACTTGCCCAGGGTCACACAGCTAGTAAGTATCCAAGGCTGAATTTGAATTCAGGTCTTCCTGACTCTAGGTTCAGTGCTCTGTCCACTGTACCACCCAGCTATATATTTTTAGGCTGTGAAAAACACTAATTTCTCAGGTAAAATATACAAAAGAGATATGACCCCTTAAAGAGCGGGGATGCATTATTTATTTCTTCCTGGAAAATGGAGTATGAACTATTTTCCCCCAGTTTCTATGTGATGTGATGGCCACCAGAAGGAAAAGATTAGTAAAAGCTTGAAAGACTACATAATCCCCCCCCACCCGCCCCGCTCCTCTCACTCCATGCCCATGCACCAAACAATGTAGTTGGGCCCATTTTCTTTGTTGCTTGAGCAGAGTGTCCCTGCTGGACTCACTCCCCTCCCCTCAGATTACCATGGAAAGCCATCACCAGCCCTGAGAGCCAGCCAGCTGGGTACTCTAGTGCCATTGTCCTCCTTCAAATTCCAGGGCTAGAATTTATTCAGTGTCCCTGACCCTTTCCCCCAAAACCCCTCACTTAATGACCAGCAGTGTCCCAGCAGCCTCCACTCCCCCACAGCCTGCCTAATTGAAAGCAGTTGGCACTTTGGCACATCTCTTTCAGACAGTTGCCAACCTCTGGGATTTCTGGCATTAGGAAAATAAAGTGGGATTTCCAAACCGTATGAAATTAATTGATGAAAGACAAATAATCAGCTGGATCCTCTCCTTTTAACTCCAAAGGCCAGTGGACCACATACTCCTGAGGCCAGAGGAAAGAGAAGCCTCTTCTTTGTGCCTGTTACCAGCCCAATCTGTCTACTGGCGAAAAGCTGCCTCTGCTGCCAATTTCTCAGTGCAGCAAATTCTTCCTGACAATCACAGACTCATGGAGCTGGAAGGAATCAGCCCCCTGCCTCCAAGGCAGGTGAGAAAGAGTCTCAATCATATAGGCTACTGTAGTTGACTGTTTGACCAGTCAGTAAGTCAGCAGAGGGAGGCTGCTTGATGCCGTGGAAAGGGCAATGAACAGGGAGTCTGCAGATCCAAGTTCAAATCTAGGCTCAGATGCTTACTACTTGTATGACCTTGCTTAAGTCACTTTATTTCTCTTGGCCTCTATTTACTCACCTGTAAAATGAGGTAGTTAGATTTAGATGGCATCTAAGGGCCCCTTCAAATCTAGAACCATGATCTGACGGTCCAGAGGCACTGGCTAGTTACTGTAGGAGATTCAAAGACAAAATCTGCTCCCTCTTGAACTTTGAGTCTAGTTGGGAAGAGAAGATTTACACAAATGGATGGATATACTGGTTTCTAGAGCAGAGTGCAATACACAAGGGCTGAGTAGAGTCACTACACTACAAGGATCCAAAGATCAGCAGGGGCCAGGAGGGTCAGGGAAAGTTTCTGAAGGTGGTAGAGCATGTGCTGAATGAAGGAAGAGGGTTGCAAAGGGTATGCTATGATCAGGCAAAGGGGCCTACGTAGCCATCCTCCAATCTGCTCAGAGAAGGGAGAGTAGACAGATTTCTGGAAATCAGCTGGGTCAAAGGCTCCACCGCCTTCCAGAAGATCTCATTCTGCCATTGCTGGAGCTAGTGCCTAACAGTTACAAAACTCTTCTTATTGTCTAAGAGAAGTTTCTACTATAGAAAAAATGCGAGCCCATTTTTATCTTCTTTGACTATCATCTCTAAACCTAGAGAGCAACTTCATAGTCAGCCCCTTTTAAAAACGTTTTCAAAAATATCAACATAAAAACAGCAACCAAGACTCCCTTTCCCTTGCCTCTGTTAAATAACCTTAATTCCTTTTCATTTAACCACATGAGAACAATTTTCCACTCTTTGCTCACCTTTTCTCGGCATCAACATCTGTTTCTCTGTGTCTCTTTTTACAGAGGGGTGGTCAGAACAGGACAGTGTACTCTGGAAAAGGTCTAACTGTGGTCAGATGGAAAGATCACTGCCCTTAGACATGATATTCTTTTAGATGTAGCTGGATCTATTGGTGGCTTTTCCCATGATAGATGGTACTGCAGATCTGACTCATACTCAGCTTGTGGGAAGCTGTGACACTCAAATCTTCTTCTGTGGTTGTGCTAAGCCAAGTTCTGGCTATTTGACTTCTGTAGCACTTTTCATATCTGTCCCCTTCTCTCTGCTCACTCAGAGGCAGCTTGGTGTAATGGACAGAGTACGCAACTTGGAGTCAGGAAAATTCAAGTTCAAATCCTACTTCAGTTATTTACTAGTAGTGTGACCCTGGATGAGTCATTTAATTGCTCTCAGGATCAGTTTTCTCACCTGTAAAATGGGGATAATAAAAGCACTCATCTCACAAAGTTGTTGTGGGGCTCAAAAGAGATAATATGTGTAAAAGGCTTTGTAAACTCTGAAGTTATCATATGAGTGCCAAACCCAGTTCAGGCCCTGGGTCACCTATCACCTAGCTCAGAGGTGTCACACATGCCAAGAACTTGGCAAGCCTTACAGTTCCCTTCATGAGCTCAGGGGAACATGCCTTTTCAAGTATATTTCAATAACTCATGGTCAAGAAATCTTAACATAAAAACCATTTACGTTCATGAACTGTTTGAAAAACAATTAAAACTTCTTGTCCCCGCATGAGTATTTAGATAAAGATCTCAAGAAAAGAACTTTGTATCTGATTTAAATTCCTTACTTGCCCCACAGTTTATGTAATGGGTCTTATCTGAGAGGACCCAGACACATTGCTAGAGAAAAGTACCAGGAAAAGACTTCAGCAAGCCATTTTACAAAGAAGATACAACCTCTTAATTTATATGCATATCATTGAAAACTACTATTCAGCTATATCAAATAAACATATTGATTCCTTCCTTAGAAATTCTAATTATTTTTCTTAATATCATTGAATGTTTTTATTAATCTCTTAAATATGTCAAATGGCTTTTTAATTGGGAAGTAATTGCATTTTGCCTTCTACAGTCTTACTTGATTTCTTAAACTTATCATCAATCCTTTGGTGATTTCTTATCTGATATAGAAATAACATATCTAATTAATCAGCTTGTATAATAACAAACCTTCTATTTAGAGGTACAATAATTAGATTGGGAAAATGCTAGGAAAACAAGAAAATTATTCCCCAAGGTGGCAGGATTGTGGGTACTGCTCAGAAGAAGGCTACGCATTTTGCAAAGTTGATTAATTAGTTTTAAGAAGGTCTCCAAAGGCCTGGTATTTTAAAGGATGAAATCAGTTTGCAAAAACATTTTGGAGCTACAAAGGTATCTTGTACCAACTTTCTAAATATTATCTCTGACAAAACACAACCCTCTCTTTGTTTGATGTCTTCACTTTGGGAGTCACAATGAAATCCCTGATGGCAAACTTGCTGATTTCACTCTCTAGGATTCATTCAGCAACAGGGGCAGTGTCCCAGAGGAATTTTTGCAGTGTAGACAACCATGCCTTCAGATGGGTCCCTTCAGATGGGGGACAGTACCTTCCTTTTGCTTGTGAACTGTGCTAAGCCTACTCAGCCACCGGCCATGCCATCTGGTGGCCCTCCACTGGAATGAAAGCCCTCAAATGTGAAGAATTCTTTCTAACTGGGTTGTAATGGTTGTTATTTGACAGTGGAAAAATTCCGACTCAATGCTGTGTTTCTCAAACAGGAAATTCTATGGTTAAGTAATCAAGGGGAGATGCCCCCCACTTCCCCCACCCCCAGGAAATGCTGAAAACATATTCTCAGCATTATGCTTGCAGATGACCAGGTAGGGTGCCTTCTCCAGAGATGTTCAAGTTTCGGCACCTAGATAACTGGAATTCCTTGATTAGGAAGGAAAGCTCCTTTTTTTTCCCCTTACATTAGTGATGTTGTAAGAATTAGAACCAATAGGAGGAACCACCAGAAAGATGAAACAAAACAAAAACAGAAGAAAAAATAGCAAATAGTATGCTTCATATCTGCATTCAAACTCCACAGTTCCTTCTTTGGATGTGGATGGCATTTTCCATCATGAGGCCTTTGGAGATGTCTTAGATCCTTGTATCGCTGAGAAGGGCTAAGTCTATCAAAGTTAGTCATCACACAATGTGGCTGTTACAGTGTATGGTGTACAACATTCTCCTGGTTCTGCTTACCAGTCAGCATCAGACCACACAAGTCTTTCCAGGTTTTTCTGAAGTCTGCCTGCTCATCATTTCTTATAGTACAACAGTATTCCATTACATTCATATACCACAATTTGTTCAGCCATTCCCCAATTGACGGGCAGCCCCTCAATTTCCAATTCTTTGCCACCACAGAAAGAACTGCTATAAATATTTTTATATTTATATTGTCGGTCCTTTTCCCATTTGTATGATCTCTTTGGGATATAGCCCTAGAAGTGGTATTGCTGGGTCAAAGGGTATGCACATTTTTATAGCCCTTTGGGCATAGTTCCAAATTGTTCTCCAAAATGGTTGGATCATTTCACAACTCCACCAACAATGCATTAGTGTTCCAATTTTTCCACATCTTCTCCAACATTTATCATTTTTCTGTTTTGTCATGTGGGCCAATCTGATAGGTGTGATGTGGTACCTCAGAGTTGTTTTGATTTGCATTTCTCTGATCAATAGTGATTTACAGCATTTTTCATATGGCTATAGATGGCTTTAATTTCTTCATCTGAGAACTGCCTGTTCATATCCTTTGACCATTTATCAATTAGGGAATGACTTGCATTGTTATAAATTTGACTTAATTCTCTACATATTTTAGAAATGAGGCCCTTATCAGAGAGACTGATTGTAAAAATTATTTCCCAATTTTCTACTTTCCTTCTAATCTTGGTTGCATTGGCTTTGTTTGTGCAAAAACTTTTCAATTTAATGTAATCAAAGTTATCCATTTTGCATTTCATAATGTTCTCTATCTCCTGTTTGGTCATGAATTCTTCTGTTCTCCATAAATCTGACAGGTAAACTATTCCTTGCTCTCCCAGTTTGCTTACAGTATCAGCAAAAGCTCTTTTAAAAAAAAAAAGTAAAGAAAAAGAAAGAAAAGTCTTTTGTCTCTTGATTCTTTGCATTGTGCCTGGAATTTGAAAACAATATGGAGGATAAGAAAACACCATCCAAAGGGAAATGAATGAAGTTTGAGCTCCTTGACTGTAGAGCCGAATGCATTGTTTTGTTTTGTTTTTCACCCTTTTTCTGTATCCCCAGGGCTTAGCACAATGCCTGGCACATAGTAGGTGCTTGATAAATGCTTTGGGGATTGGTTGATTGGTTGGTTGAGGCAGTGCCCTCCGTCCTTCATATAATAACATAATTATTTACATATTATTTATAAATTACATAGGGTGTGTGTCTGTGTGTGTGCCTGTGTGGGGAGAGAGAGACCAAGAGAGACAGAGAGAGCAAGAGCGAGTATATGATTTTTTTAAAAAGTACTTATGGGGGGCGGAGCCAAGATGACAGAGGGAAAGCAGTGACTTGCTAGAGCTCTCCCCCAAACCCCTCCAAATACCTACAAAAAATGGCTCTAAACAATTCTAAAGCAGCAGAACCCACAAAAAAACAGAGTAAAACAAATTTCCAGCCCAAGACAACCTGGATGGCTGATCGGAAAGGTATATCACGCCGAGCTGGGAGAGGAGCACAGTTCAGCGTGGGCACGCTGGAGCAGGCCTCAGAGGACTGAAACGCGGGCAGCTGGGGTGGTTTCCAGACTTTTCAACCCAGGAATGCCAAAGACAACTTAGAAGGTGAGTGGGAAAAGTCTGTTACTGCGGTGAGAGAAGAAGCTAGATCTCAGCCGCCCCAAGGACAGTGGCTGCCTTCTGAACTTCTGGCTCACAGACTGAGGGGGAATCGAGTGGCTGATCAGAGAGGGATTGCAGGGATCTCTTTGCCAGTGCTGAGCCAGGAATCTCTTGCTTTGCCCTTGCTTGGATCTGGGCCACAGTTCTGAGGGGCAGTCCTGGGGCGAGGAGGAGCGCTGGTGTAGTAGAGCTTGTTGTCGCAGTGGATAGGAAATACCTCGCCCCTTATCATAGCACCTTCCTGTCCTGTAGACACAGGCTCGAGCCGGAAACCAGCCTTTGTTAGGTTGTTAAGGCAGTCAGCTTTGTAAAAATAGCATTCACTTTGTCTCATTTTACATGTACGTGTATTGAGGTGGAAAGAGAGTTGACAATTGTGGATGGGATTTGAAGTCTTGTCTTTGGACTACATTTTACATTCAAGGTGTTGCTAACCGTGTTGGGTTTTGACCAAGCCGTTATTTTCAAGCTTCCCCAACATGTGTTTTTGTGGCTTATCCAAGAACCACAGGGAGCTTGTGGCGCATTTCTATTTTTTCAACACAATACAGAAAAACTCCCCCACCCTCCAAATTGGCTATTTTGTGTCATGTAGGCCCATATCCCCCTAAAATGCACATATTCATATCAACACATGCATAGAAAACAAATTGTTTTCCTATATTCCATTAGGTTTTAAATCAAATTTAATTAAACCAGTATGTCTACATAAAGTGATCTATGTGGAGAGGCAGCATCTAGTTAATTACATGTTGACCTTACAGTTAGGAAAGCTTGAGTTTAATCCTGCCTCTGCTACTCACTACCTTGGTGACCTTGGGCAAGTCATTTTACTTCTCTAGAGCTCAGTTTCTTCAAATGTAAAATGAGGGCATTGGACTAGAAGATGGCTTATAAGGTCCTTCTAGCTCTCATCTAATGAGCTTCTGTACAAAAAATGCTCACTTTGATCTTCTGGAATACCTGTGACCACCTCAGCAGCAGCACTCTCCTCACCAAGGCAAATGATTTGGAATTCTTGGTTTCAGTAACTCAACCAACTGTAGCTCAGTTTGCCTTCCAGCTGTGAGAAACCCTTCTCTTTGGTCACCATAAGCCATCTTTTCAAATATACTATTTAATTTTTGTTTGCCTCAGCTATGATTGATTATTCAAAGTTCTTTCAGAGTAAAATTTCCCCATGAAGACACATAAGCTATTTGCCTGATGAACAATCATTACTACATATAAATCCATAAGGGAAAGTTTTAGCTTAAGAAGGGGGGGCGGCAGTTGAAGAAGAACCTCTGCCATGTACACATTGAATTAATACCAATTTATAAGAGAGACATACCCCTCTCTGTCTTATCCTTGAATCTAGTCCAAGGACACCTGGGCCTTACCGTCTGACCTACCACTGCTCTTTAAGCATCATTGGGCCTTTCTGTGTGCCCTACAGCTGAACTCTCCCATACATAGTCTCCTCCAATTAGGATGTGAGCTCCTTGAGAGTAGGGACTGTCTGACTTTTCTGTTTGTATAACCAATGTTGAGCTTAGTACTTGGCACATGCTAAGTTCTTAACATGTGTTTTCCCATTCTGTCCAGTGTCATCCAGAGAGCTGGACTTGAAGTCAAGAAGACCTGGGTGTGAATACCATCTCTGATAGTTCCAAGCTATATGATTGTGGTCAAGTCACTTGACCTCTCAAGCCTTGGCCTCCCTAGCTGTGACATGAGGCTAATGATAGTACCTACCTCCCAGGGTTGTTGTGAGGATCCAGTGAGATAAGGTAGGTAAAGTTCTTTCCCAGTCTTAAAACATCATACAAACGTGGGCTATAATTAATGTCCAAGACTGACTGAGGTATGTTCATAAAATGATAGGGAGTATTAGTGGCAGGTGGTTGAGAATATCCTGTGTGTTTAGCAGGTTGAGGAGAAAGTGAGTGGCATGACCTCAGAGAGAGTAATATATTAGAGCAATCTCTGGTAAACTGGCATGATGCTGTATCCCTAAAGTTAGATGTAGTCCCAAGGCTACCTAGATATAAAAGAGGGTGAGTGATTATCGAGTAAGAGCATGACTTAAGAGAGTAGCATAAATGGCCCCCAGGAGTCACCTTCAACCACTGAGGGGCCAAGTTACCTGAGATCTGATATTTGACCTCCCTATGCTTCTCCTTGCTTCCAAAATGAGATTATGTTATCAGCTCACTTCCCAAGGTGGTTGTGGGAGGTAAGTGACAAAATTATAAAGCCCTAACAAATTAAGGTGTTTGGAAAAAATACAGCATGGCCCATATCTGCAGTAATTCTTGATGATGCAGGAGAAGACAGTACAAGTAAGGGAGAACCGTGAGAGAGCCCCAGTTCTCCAGCCTGCCTTTCATTTCAACAGGTAATTCAGAATTGACATATTTATGTTGCTGCTTAGTGTGTTTCTGTGTTCCAGTCTTGTACCACCACCATCCAAATGGAAATGTGCTAACAAGCAAGGAAATTGCAAGAAGGCAGTTAATGGGGGAAAGTGAATAATTAGCAAGGGGCATGGTTAATTTGTTAATTGGCTAATATCCCGGTATAATTAAGAAGATCAAGATTTGTTTGGACTTCATGAAGATATATTCCATATATAGTTAGTTTTATTCTCGTGATATCTGAGTAAAAATGGTAACCAGTCATGATTTGGATATTGCCAGTTAGATTGTATGTAAGGCCATTCTGATTTTATTGAACACAAATTTTCAGCATGCTATCCCCTTCTTTGCTGACTTCTGTCAATTCTAATGTCATTGTTTAATTTTCTTTTAAAAATGCATATTTTAATTACCCCAGAGTAGATGGCAATAAGAAACACAGTATTTTACATTATATTTATCCAATTATGGCAGATGGAGCAAAATGCCAGTGGGCAGACTGAAGGAAACTGTTATTGGGTCATAGTGAGGACAGTAGCCCATGCTTTCCAAACTCGTGGTGGCAAGCAGGGCAGTATGATAACCGGGAGTATAACTCAGATTCCCAGATTTCCCTGATCTGCCACATGGTCAGTGGTTGGAGGTGAAAGGGAAGGCAATAAGACTTGGATGAGAATGGGAAGCCTCATCCCTGATTTATCATAAATTGGATCTTAAAATGGAATCCATGCTGATATAAATTTTGATGAAACTCATGCCTGGGTCCAAATAGTTGGCATGAATTCCCCTAGTCAGTAAACAAGCATTTATTGCACATCTCCTATGTGCTAGGTACTATGACAGTGTTGGAGATGCAAAGAAAGGCAAAAACATGGTCCCTGCCCTCAGGAAGCTCACTTTCTAGTTGAGGAGATATCGTTGAAACAATTATGTACATACAACATATATAGAGTGTCAGTTGGAGGTAATCTTAGAGGGAAGTCACTAGTAGTAGACAGGATGGGACAAGATTTCCTGTAGAGCGTAGGATTTCAATGTAAGCTTGAGAGAAACCAGGGAAGCTAGGAGGCAGAGGCAAAGAGGGATCGAGTCTGGGGCCTGAGGGACAGTGAGTACAAAGATGGAGGTCATGTTCAAGGAACAGGAAGGAGATTAGTGTCATTGGATTGCAGGGTGTGTGGAGGGGAATAAAGTATAAGAAGACTGGAAAGGTAGGAAGGTGCCAAGTTAAGAAGGGATTTAAAATCCAGAAGATTTTATATTTGCTCTCAAAGATAATAGGGAAACATTGGGGTTGGAGGTGTGTGTGCAACATCGTCAAACCTGCACTTTAGGAATATTAGTTTGATAGATGAGTGGAAGATGGACTGGAGTAGGGAGAGGTTTGAGGCAGCAAGGTGACCAACCAAAAGGCTATTGCAATAGGGTCAGGTGGTGACTAAGTGGAGAGAAAGGAAAGCATGTGCCACGCGTGAAGACAAAATGGACAAAGTTTGACAAAAACGGGAGTTAGGAGATGAGGATGCCACCGAGGTTATGAGCCTGGAATCCTGGGAAGATGGTGTTGCTCTTGACAGTAATGTGGAAATTGGGAAGAAGAAAGGGTTTGGGGGGATGTGCTGAGTTTGAGATGCCTAAGGGGAATCCAGTTCAAGATGTCCAAGAGGCAGTTGGTGACGTGAGACTGAAACTCAAGAGTGAGGTTAAGGACAAATATATAAACCTGCTGCTGAACACATGCAAGTTGATGGGAGCACCAAATGAGATAATATGGAAAGAGAAGACTAGAAAACCTACTCAGAAGTCAGTTAGTGCTTACGCCCCAAAGGAAGATCCAGCAAAGGACACCGAAAAGCATTGGTCACAATGGTAGGACAACCAGGTAATATCGTGAAAATTTAAAGGAGACAGAGTATCCGGGAGAAAAGGATGTTCAACAGCATCAAAGGCTGCAGAGAGGTCACTTAGAATGAGGTTTCAGAAAAGGCCATTGTGGTTTGGCAATTGAGAGATCACTGGTGCCTTTGGAGAGAGCAGTTTCAGTTGAATTATGAGGTTGGAAACCAGACTACAGATGACTTAGAATTGAATGAGAGGAGAAGAAGTTAAGGCAGTGAGTGTAGATAGTCTTCTCAAGCAGTTTAGCCAAGATGAGAATTGATATCAGACAAAAGGAAGCAGGGATGGTACCAACAAGGGTCACACAGCTAGTAAGTGTCAAGTGTTTGGTCTGAGGCTGGATTTGAATTCAGGTCCTCCTGACTTCAGGGCCAGTGCTCTATCCACTGTACCACCTAGCTGTCCCTGAAGCAAAGCTTTTCTTAAAGATCAGGAAGTCATAGAAATGTTTTTAAGTGTCAGAAGGATTTAAATCTACTAGAGAGATTGAAGACAGAGAGAGAGAGAGAGAGAGAGAGAGAGAGAGAGAGAGAATATAATAGAGCGGTTGTTGTTGTTTGTCCTTTGTTCTCAAAGAGGAACATGGCATCAGGGAGGTAATGCCATGACATCCAAGTGAATTGGATTTAAGTGAGGGAGGGCTATGCCAAGTCACCAGCCTTACTCTCTCCTCCTGAGCCAGCTGGACCCAGTGGTGAAATATAGATCAGGATGACTGGAGATGACCCTAGATGCAGTGGGAGAACTTGTCCTTTTTAAGTTAAGATCTTTAACAGGTCCCTGTTTGACTGAGGCAATGCCCATTCAGTAATTAAGGCTAGGTAAGAAATGAGGCAGAAAATGGCCTCTTTACCTAGTCAAAAAAAAATCAATCTGGGAAGGGAAGACCCTCAGGGGTTTCTGGCCAAAATAGAAACAATTGCTATTTACATTCACTCTGAGCCGATCAGGGCCCAAATAATGACCAAGTGGGGTTTGGCCTGGGACCTATTGTTGGCCAATCACTGAGAGCTAGAGTGATTTCATTTAAGGTAAGGTCCTTAAGAAAAAAGAAAGGTTGGGGGGGCAGCTAAATGGCACAATGGATGGACACCAGACTGGAGTCAGGAGGACCTGAGTTCAAATCAAGCTTCAGACACATAACATTTACTAGCTGTGTGACTCTGGGTGTCACTTAACCCCAATTGCCTTGCCAAAAAAAAGTTTCAGAGATCAAACTTTATATTCCTTTGGGCAGAGCACCCACTGGTAAGGGTACGATACCCAGTGTGGACAAAAGAAAAGAAAAGAGTTATGCTGCCCAGCTGGCCAGTTCCAGCTGAGTTCCCCAGTGGGGCAGCTCCTCTTTCTACTCACAGTAGTAGAGGTTGTTGTTTGTCTTTCATTCTCCAAGAGAACATTAGGGAGGTGACATTATGACCTGCAAGTGAATTGGATTTAAGTGAGGGAGGGCTGTGCAGAGTCACCAGCCTCACTTTTTCCTCCTGGGTCATCTGGATCTCATGGGGAGATGTGGATCAGAACTGGAGACAGTCCAGGAGGGAGCAATCAGCTGGAGAAGGCAGGAAGGGAAGGGATTAAATGTGGAAGATTAAAAGTAGAGGATTTTGCCTTGCCAAGGAAAAGTGTCACCTCTTCATGTGAGATAGGAGTGAAAGAGGAGATAACTGGGGAAAACATCTGAGTAAAATTCAATAAGGAAAAGGGAGAAAGAAGGAGCTCTCAGAAAATGACTTCATTTTTTTTTTCAGCGAAATATATCACATCAACAAGCATTTATTAAGCACCTAATACGTGCTCGGCAGTGTACTAAGTACTGAGGATACACATAAATGCAAACCACCCCCCACAAAACCCAAATAACAAAACAACCAAACAGTCCTTTCTCTCAAGGAGCTCACAGTCTAATGGGAAAGAAGACATGCAAACCACTATGTACAAACAAGATCTATATAGGATAAATTGGAAATGATCAGAGAGAGAAAGCAATAAGATGAAGAAGGACTGGGAAGAGCTTCTTGCAGAAGACAAAAGTTTAACTGAGACTCGAGGCAGCCCAGAGGGGTAGATGGAGTGTCCTGTGTGAAGAACAAGGGGGCCAGTGTCAAGGCCCTTAGCTGAGAAGATGGGAAGAGAGGGATGCCATAGGAGGATTAAGGAGGGACAAAGTAGTCTGGAATACCTGCTGAGATGAGTGGGGTGTTGGATCAATTATGCAAATTTAAGAGGATTACCTTGCCCGAGAGCCGAATTTTTAGTGGACCAAGTGGACCAGTCCTGGTTTCCTCCATCTCCATTCATCACATATGAATAGGAGGAAGAGGGGATGATTAATCCAAGGGTTGGGGTTTGGTAAAGTCTGATCAGCAAATGGACAAGGGGACAAGGGACTTAAAGGTAGAGAACAGTATAGAGTGGAACAGAGTCAACATAGGGCTGGGACCAGAAAGGGAGGACAGTGTAGCCAGTGCAGGGCCTTTGAATGAACTAAGTGGGCGAGGCATTGGAGGCTACCATAAGTACAAAGATCAGGTTTAGTTGGAGGGAACAAGAAAGAAAAAGATTTAAGATGACAGCAAGATTGTTGATTATAGAACAGGTATTCTAGAGAGCACAGTGGAAGGGGCAGGTAAGTCTGGAGTAGGGCATTGGTATTGGGGGGGTAGAGTTAAGGTAAATGGGTGTAAAGGCGGTAGACGTGGGGCAACGGGGTTTGTACAATGACAGCTGGGAGTCCTGAGAAGGGATCTACAGGCTTCCCCACACTGCCAAAGGACAGACAAGGTATAAGAACACCAAATCTAGTCCAATTTCCTCATTTTACAAAAAACAAAATCAAGAGCCAGAGAAATTAAGTGATTTACCTAATCACCCAGGTAGGTGTCAGAGGTAGGAATTCAACCCAAGTAGGCCTGACTCTAAGTCTAGCATTCTTTCCATTCGAAGAAGAAATGAGGATAGTGGATAGAGCACTAGCCTTGGAATCAGGACATGGGCTTAAACCTCACCTCAGACATTTATTAGTTATGTGAATGTAGGCAAGTTATTTAAAGTCTCTATGCTTTGGTTTCCTCATCTTTAATGAGAAAGGGGGTACACTGGGCAGCCTCCACCAGTTCCCTTCCAGCTCTCAAGCAGTGATTCTGTAAAATTAGGGAGAGCTGCCTGCTCAAGGTTTGTTTGAGGGATGGAGGCTAAATGGCAGCTGAGATGGGTCAAAATGAATGTAGAATGCTAAAGAGATAAGACCTTGTATCAGATGAATTCTAAATCTAGGGGCAAAGATTTCTATAATTCAAGCAAAGATGAAATTGATCATTTAAAAAAAATCAGTCATCTTCAAAAACCGTTCTTCTCAAAGAATGAAAAACACTTTTTAATTTCAAGCATGTCTTGTTAAAAGAGACAAGTAAACAATGCTCCTTTGGTTTGTCATAGCTTGAAAAAATGAAGCAGTTTCTGTTATCATCCTTGCCTGAATAAGCAACATAGGATGTTGATAGCTCAGTAGGATAGTCCATTCTAGTCTGAAATTTATTACGCATCTTCTGGTCAGCTGTTACATTGGCTAAAGATAACATTCCATTTTTTTTTCCAGCCATCAGTCTGGATTCATTCTTCCGTTGTTCCCAGCTCTTATCAGAGGTAATACAATCCACCTTCATTTAGCAGCACAAGTCTCAGGTATCCCATGAACATCACATTTGGGAAAAGCCACAGTTACATCTATTTTTCATGGAATTGCTCTTTCCTAAAATTCACATATTCATTTTTAATACCGAAGTAATAGATTTCATTAACTCCCAGGGCCTAGGACTACAGGCCAAGTTCAATTCTGAGGTTCTTTTCATCCCATTGATCATTTTGCATACGCAAGGAGTCTCTTTCTTATAATAGCGCTTTGAGCATTCAATGGCCTAGTTCATCAGAAAGATTTTTTTTTCAAAATAGAAGACCTCCACTTTCAGAGCCAAAAAGTAAATGACTTTACCTTATGATGTTTGGAAAGTTCCCACCTGGTGGAGTGATTGGCTCTGGAAGGCCTCTTCCATCCTCAGGTGACAGCTGGTAACTTGAGCCAGCCACAGAGACGTTGCTCACAGAGATCTGAAAATAGCTTTTCCAGTATTTTGGTGGTTCCTGATGCTTGGCATAGGTTATTGCAATGAACTCTTCCTAAGGCTCTTCTTGGATACAAGCTGAAACATCAGCAGGTGTGCGGTAGATCTGGCTTGCCTCCCCATGGCAAGAGTATACTGTGCCTATGCACTCTCTCCACTAGCCATAATTTTCAGGGTTCATTTCAACCAGGAAAGTGTTTTATGACCATTTTCCCTCCTTTGGAGATTGACCTCCCTGAGAATTGGAGCTCTATTCAGGCAGTCCCATGGATCAGTCTTATCTATGTCATCAAAATATCCAGAAAAACTGCTGAAAGATTCCATCAGTCATCTAAACGTTTGGTTTCCAGGATACTAAACAAATGCTTCTAAAGACGTAGATGTTTGGCAGTGTGTCCACACAGCTGTTGATTGGAAATTGGGTGGATGTGTGAAACAGGTGCCTTTTTCCTGATCTATGCCATTCTTTTGCCCTGGGTCCTCAGGGAGCCTGGCATCATTGCCCTCTGGCTCTGCCAGCAAGGCCTACCTCTCAACCAAAGCCTTTGTTGGAAGGCCATGGGGGGCAGTAAACACTGTGAATGTACATCACAGGTGTTTCATTTTCATGAAGGAACCAAGGAGAGATGGTTCACCCTAATCACAAACAACATGAGTAGGAAAAATCAGAGGCCCCACTTGCTCTGTCAAATGGCTCCAGAAGGAAGGGCATGCCTCCTGGAGCTCCTGTGAGTAGCACAGCAAGGCAGCAGGATCTAATCTCAGGATGCCAGCTGAACTGTCTCGAAGGGGGCATTCTGCAGCTGGCACAAAAATATTTAATTACTTGGCATCCTCATTTTAGAAGAATAAGTATGAAAACATGAACACCAAATATGAGAAAAAGTGGCTGAGCCTTATGGCATTTCCCATCTTTTAAGAACAGAGGGATTTCTTCCTACTCGCTCGTGGAAGTCATGCCAATTGTGTACCTTTGGACAAACTGTATCCAATTTGGGTCTGTTCTTTCAAGTATATTTGGATCACATATATCTGTACCCTCATCAGCTTAACCAAGTAAATGAATTAATAATCATGCAAGAATCACAAATTCTAATAGACTCTATCCATAATGGCAGAGTGGAGAAGTATTCAAAATTTAATAAACTCCACTGACCCTCTCTCATTTTTGCTGCTATAAATATTTTAATATTAATATGGAAATCATATATGATGGGTTATTTGCAACCTAGCTATGGATGATAGAGATTAATGCCCTATTGGCATATTCTCACAAAGGTTTTCTTTAGCCTCTTACCCAATTAATAATCATGCTAATTTATAAATCTACTTTATTCCATTCTATTACTTAGCTGGTAACCATTAATTGAAGTACTATTTGTATTATAATCACCTCTCTCTAACCTTCTTCTACAATACCATCATTAAAAAAGTTTAAAAAGTAAGATTTCTTTGGTTAATTAGTTATTTCCCACTCTGTACAACATCTGACTGATCCCAATGTCCAAAGCAAAGTCTTTTTTTTTAATTGAGTGTAAAGCCACATCCATTTTTGTTTAAGAAAAATTAATCGTCCAGCTTCTTCTCATGCATCAAGCCACGAGATGAAAACACTTGGTGATGAAGGAGATAGAACTGTCATGTCATAGTTTGTTCGTCCTGGGTTTCTTTCAGGATTCCATCTAGCACTTCATTATGAAAGGACCTTTTTATTCAAGGCAGAAGAAGTTTGGGGAGAACTAATGAGCTCCAGGATCTGACTCCTGCTTTTTGTGACCTGAGTTCACGTAAACTTTTGTGCCCCTGTAGCTTCAGCCTTGGAAGTTGCTTTTGAATGTGACGCTGGTGTCAGAGGATGGATCCTCACCTAGCCAAGGAAATTGACAACAATTGTACTAATTAAGCCTGGGATAGAATCCCATCCCATGACTCCCAAGGAACAAAAAAAAAAGTTCTAAACTTTCTCGTTCATTAAGATTTGTGGAGACGTGCTAACAGCACAAGGGGTTTTGTAATGAGGCCCCATCTGCCTGGGAGATCTACCCCTATCTCTCGTAATCAATGTAAACTTGGTACTCCTTTCCCTGGGTGATGGGAAGTCAGAAACTCAAGAGATGGAGGGGACCTTAGGCCACATCTTTCATTTTACAGAGAAGGAATCTGAGGCCTAGAGAAATAAAATGACTTGTCCAAAGTCACACAGCAAGTTAGCGGCTGAGCAGGAGCTAGGACCTTGTTACCTAGGTCTGTAGATGTCAAGGCTGGGCGAGCTTCTTCCTAGCTTGCTATGTGTTTCCATAAAGGAAAAAACAAACCAGAGCAAACCCAAACGTGGCAGTATTATTTAGTTGTCTAAAATTCATGGCTATTACTCACTTTACAAATGGAATACCTCGAAATTGTGTTTCTTCCTTATAAACAAAGGCTGATGGGGCTGCAGAGCTGGAAGGAACCTTCAAGATCCCCTAATCAGACACCTTTATTTTCTGACTTCCAAGGCAGTCAGCCACTTCTCCTGCAGCCCTGGGCACATAATCCCAGAGGACAAGATCTCTTCTCCCTTCGACTATCAATGGATCAGCCATCTAGGGCCAGGCTAAGTTCTACCACCTCCAGGAAGCCTTCTAGGATTGATTATTCCAGTCCATGTTGAGCTAAATCCATTGGCTTGGAACTGGAAGAACTAGTCCAAGTATTCTTTTTACAGATAAGAAAACTGAGGCCTAGGGAGAATCACTCCATGTTACACAGGTAGTGATCAAATGAGATAATATTTGTAAACACATTTAGTGCTGTGGCTGGCACACAATAAGTGACTGAGTTGGGATATGAACCGAGGTCCTCTAAGTCCACTTTTAGTAATTTTTCCAATGCTGATTTGCAGTGATTTCTCACTTTTTCCTCAGTCTTGTATTGCAAAGGAGATTGGAAAATTTCTTAATAGCAGGCACTGTGTGTTAAGCCTCTGGTCTACACCTCCTGATCTTGAATCCAATTCAGAGTCTTCTCTCCCTCCCCCCAAGTAGCTTCACCGGTCTGTCACTGACTTGAATTGAATAGGAAAGGAAGAAGCATAAGGAGGTAAAATCCCTTCCACAGCCACGTTAGCCACTAGTGGTTTAGTACCCTGATGCATTGCAACTTTGAAAGCAGAAAGAATTTTGAGAGGATGGGCACAAGCTGGGATCTTTCTAGAAGCCATGAATAGCACTGCAAAGAGTTATTTCCAAGTTGGTTGTCAAGACGCATATTCCATTTCTAGCTGGAAAGACTCACTGGGGAGGTGGCAATGTACAATGTGTATTTCAAGTCACAGCATATCTGAGCTAGGAGGGGCCTCAGTAGTACCTAACAGAGAATCCCTTGGACAATAACCCCATTGAGGGGTCATCCAGCCTTTGCTAGAAGACCTCCAGTGAGGAGAAATCCACTACTTCCCTGGGCAATTTGTATCACTTGTAGACAGCTCTGTGTTTTTAGAAATTTTCCTCCCTGAAATCAACTCTAAATCTGGTTCTTTGCAGTTTCTACCCCCTGCTCCTGGTTTGGCCCTACAGGGAGCCAGAAGGGATCTCAGAGACTATCTTCTCTAACCCTGTCATTTCACAGATAAGGAAACTGAGGTTGAGCTAAAGTGGCTTTCCCAAGGTCAGATAGGTAGGTAAGTAGGCATTATGGTTATTTCCCAGCATTCTTCAAACGTTTGCTGCTTGACCATCAGTTATCTCTCCTGTTTGTTGGTTACTTGCTTTTCCTCATTAACAATGCACCACTCTCAGTTGTTCCTTGATGTAATCACTATATTCAGAAATGCTAATGTAGCACTAGTATAGACATTTAACACATATGGCCTGCATTGGTTTAGACAGTCATTCATCATGAACTAATTAAAACTGTCTTTTTTCTGTTTAATTATCGGTCTCTGATGATATTAGATGAAGACAATGTATTTTTCAAAAAAAAAATGACAACCACATACTGTCTGGCAGCCGTGATGGCTGTCATACAGTCGGTGTTTTCAATTTTCTTTCAAAATTATGCTGGAGGAAACATTTCTGAAAGGCCTTGAGAAAAAGAAAATACAAAAAAAATAACAAAACACCCTCAACCCAAGGAACATCTGCTGATATTGATTCTGTGAATCTGAAACTTTATGGAACCATAGAAAAGATGGATTTGACAAGCAATTTTGGGACCACTTTCAGACTTCAGGCAAACAACATCTGTGAATATTGATTTGGGGGAGGGGTACTGAAACTTGCCAAAGAATCGAAATTAGCAGGTGATTGAGAAGTGAGTTGTGTTTCCATAGACACTGGAAAATCAAACAGCATCAATATTTTGTAGAGTTTCCTTTTGGCTCCAAAAGTCACCCCGAAATGACCCTAAATGGGGACCTAAAGAGGAAATCTACACAACTTTAGCTTTGAGTTTTTTTTTGAGGGGGAGGAAAAGGCACTATAAAAAAGTGGAAGAAAGCAATAGCTGCTTAATAATCAACATTTTACTCAAATGATCTTTACTACAAATATAGACGGAAATATTGGCAGAATTCTTTAATGAAAGTTGTGGTTTTCAGGCAAATTAATTGGCTTTCACTTGTAATCTCCTTTGAATTGATTATATTAATAATAAATCTTCTTTATATAGCACATTGGTGTCTCCAAAGTGCTTCATGTGCACCATTTTACTTCATCCTCCACCCGATTATTAGTCCCATTTGACTGGTAAGAAAACTGAGCCTCAGTAACATTCAAACCCAGATCCTCCTGACACCAAGTCCAGTGTTCTCTTTCCCACCCCCGCTCTGTGCGGGTGGTCTTGAAGCTTTTTTTTTGATTCACAACCCATAAGTACTTTTTAAAAAAATCATGTGCTCCCTCTTGCTCTCTCTGTCTCACTCTGTCTCTCTCTCCCCACACAGGCACACACACAGACACACACCCTATGTAATTTATAAATAATGTGTAAATAATTATGTTAATGATATGAAAGAATTGATGAAAAGGCATTTTTAAGCATTTACTATGTGTCAGACACTGTGCTAAGGCATGGGGATACACATACAGGCAAAAAAGACAGCCCCTGCCCTCAAGGAACTTGTATTCAAACAGGGAATGAATGACGACACATAGAGGAGAGTGGTGGCTAGAGAGGAGTACTCTGGTCAGTTAAGTCAGAGTGAATGTGGAATGGAGTCATAGGGTAATGGACTGACATGCCCTTGGCAGGAGCGGTTTAGAGTTAGAGCTGGAGGGGGAGGGGATGGAATATGGAGCAGCCATGTACTATTGTATTAATGATTCTATATATTTTAAAACGTGTAAAAATCAAAATCAAAATTTTAAAAGGATGAGATGGAGATGAAATAACATCTGATCCTAGAATCAATAGGAAGCCACTGCAGTTTATTGAGTAGGTGGGTGACATGGTCAGACCTGAGCTT
This sequence comes from Vombatus ursinus, assembly GCF_900497805.2. Lineage (NCBI taxonomy): Eukaryota > Metazoa > Chordata > Mammalia > Diprotodontia > Vombatidae > Vombatus > Vombatus ursinus. The sequence goes on along the minus strand of NW_020944235.1, from coordinate 2,293,553 downwards.
TAGGAAAATTACTTTGGCAACTGTGTGGAGGATTATGGGAGACAGAGAGAGAGAGAGAGAGAGAGAGAGAGAGAGAGAGAGAGAAGGAGACAGAGACAGAGACAGAGAGACAGAAAGAGACACACAGACACTGAGGGACAGAGACACACAGAGAAACACAGAGAAAGACAGAGACAGAAAGAAAGACACAGAGAGAAAGAGAGAGAGAAATTAGAAAGCTATTGCAATAGTCCAGATGAGGGCCTGAACTAAAGAACTAAGGAGGGGCTTGTGAGAGAAGAGAGAAGGGGGCAGATGCAAGAAAACTCAACAGAGGCAGAAATGCCAAGGTTCACCCATGTGTTGGACACGTAGGGTGACAGAGTACGGGGCTGAGGATGCCACTGAGGCGCACCCTCAGCAGAGGGCCCTGTGTGCACTGGGACCCTTTGCTCATCCCTCTCCCTCCCCCACCCCTCAACTAATGAACTGAAATAACATCAGTAACCTACCTGAACTTTCTATTAATTTTTCTGAACCAAACCTGGTGCAATTTGGACACCTCATTAATCTATTCATATCTCTTTGCATTTTATTTGAAACAACAACAACAAATTATGGCTAAAATCCAGGTCAAATTCAATCAGTCAATCAACCGAGCACTTATTAAATACCTACTATGTTCTGTGGTTAGGGATACTAGTACAAAAAGAGAAAGAATCCCTTCTCACAAAGGGGATATACTCTAACATAGGAGACAAGGACATATACAAGTATACTCAGAATAACTATACAGAGAATAGATACAGATAATACAACCAAAGGGCAGCTAGGTGATGCAGTGGATAGAGTGCTGTGTCACCCTGGGCAAGTCTTTGAACCCTGTTTGCCTCAGTTTCCTCATCTGTAAAATGAGTTGGAGAGGGAAATGGCAAACCACTCCAGTATCTTTGCCAAGAAAACCCCAAAAGGTGTCATGACTTAATCAGACAGAACTGAAACAAATGAACACCCAACAACTAAATCCAAGGTAATTCAAGAGGGAGGACACTAGCCATGGGTGGCTCAGGAAAGTTTCACGCAGATGATGATGTCTGGAGAGGGACTGTATGAGGTGGCAGTGAAAAGGGAATGCATTTGAAACACATGGAAAGCACTCCATGACGGCTGGCGTCGCCAAAGCAATGTCCATATAGTTGATTTCTGGAGATGAAAGCTTTTCACGCTTCTTTAGTTCCAGGCATGTAGACGTTGGTGAAGGAAAAGCCAAGGAGACAGTGAGTGCCAGTGTTTATCCCGAGTCCCTTAACTGAATGAAGCACAGGGGTATGTTATTAGCTGGCAGCTGCCAGGAACCTTGCTGTAGAATTGTCCAAGTGCTCTGTCTCATCGGAGGTCTGGATCCCTAAGTCTTACTGCTCTTCAATGATCATGATAATACTGTCTCCTTCCATTAAAATGGTCCTTCAAAGAAAGAAAAAGGAGAGGCAGCATATAAAAGTGGGGAATGTGCCAGATTGAGCATCTAGCACCTCTGATATTTACAAACTGTGACCCTGGGCAAGTCACTTAGCTCAGCGATGTCAAACTCAAATGGAAACTGATCCTTGCAGGTAGCACATTGACTTAGTAAACCACAAAATAACATTATCTATTTTGCAATGTATGTATGTATATATCTATTTAACATTTCCCGATTACGTTTTAATTGGGCCAGGTTTGACACCTCTGAAATCCTGGCCTCCCTAAGCCTCAGATGAACAAACTTATGTAAAGTTTGCTATTTGTATCAGTTATTATTGTTTACTGCAAATGCTTCAGCAAAGGCAAGCAAATGCCCGAGCTTTCCTTTTAGACATTTACTAGGACTGCTTTCAAAAATCCGAGTTCAAGAATTATCACATTTTGTGCAGGGAAAGATTATTTTGCCACTAAACCCTTCCCCCCCTTCCTTCCCTACAAAGGGCCAAACCTTTGTAGAAAAAATGTGAAGTCTGATTAGGATACTAGGATCACACACTAAGAGGTGTAAAGGGCCTCGGGCCAGTGAGTCTCCACCTCTAAGATGAGGAAGCTGTGCCTTTAGAGAAATGAAGTAACTTGTCCAGAGTCACACAAATAGGATAAGAGGTCTAGACCTTAATGGTTATTGAGTCGAATCCCCTAATTTTGTAGATGAGGAGACTGGAGAGCGCTTCTGGTTTCCATTACCAGGCAGAAGTCGAAGGTTGACTCCAAATTAGGGCCTCTGACTCCAAAGCTGACAACAAAGATCCTCACAACAACCCATCCCCTTCTCCCTCCAACTGGAACCCTGAGCTCTGTCTTGGGGCACCTGGCTCTTACTTGTAAGAACTCACTTGTGGACAACTCAGGAATGCCTCAGGCATTCAGGCTGTTTCCTGCTGATACCCACACGATGCCTCAGTCCTTACCAGCCCCCCCATATATAGCCTTTCCCTATTAAAATGGAAGATCTCTGAAGGCAGGGACTGTCTTGGTGGCTGTATATCCCCAGCACAGGGTAGTTGGCAGAGAGTGTTAATAAATTGTCTGTCTATCTATCTATCCACCTATGATCCATCTTTCTATCATCTTTCAAGCAAACATCTATCTGTCTGTTATCTGTTTGTCACCTATCTTTCTATCATCTATCTTTCAATCAATCCATCACCGATCTTTCTCATCTCTTTCTTTCTATCCATCTGTTAATCATCCATCTTTGTATCATCTTTCAATCAATTTATCATCTGTCTTTCTGTCTATTATGTTATCTGTCTCTTGTTTTTCAATTTATCATCTATGTTTCTATCCATCACCTTTCAATCAATCATCTATCTGTCTATTATCTGTCATCTATCTTTCTGTGTATCATCTGTCTTTCAATCTATCATCTATCTTTCAATCAATCCATCTATCAGCTGTCTTTCTATCATCTCTCTTTCTATCTATCATAACCCCACATGAGGTAACTGAGGTTCAGAGAGGTTAAAAGACTAATTTAAGGTCACCAAAGTGCTGTGTTTGAAGGCACCTCTCTCCTGAGTTTAAGACAGTCCTGCAGAAATGCGCAGTGCATGGTTGGCAGTGGGGTGTTGGTAGGCTTTTCCCAGACAGAAGCATATTTCTCTGTCATGGAAGAGAAAGACACCAAATGGTTCTATTTTCTTTCTGTAAATGGGTTTGCTCCTGGCCCTGGGAACAGTGTCTTGTTTTACAAGGCTCATTGACACAGAATTGAGCTTGTTTGCGTTCTGCATGTTTATACATGTTTGGAAACTATTGGCACTTGAAAATTAAAAGCATATTTGGGAACCTTTCAAAATCAATCGAATCCCAAGATTACTCAGCCTCTGTGGAAAGGACAGTAAAGGAAGAGCTTGAAATCAACACAACTAATTTGGGCCTTGGAGCCATGCTGGGAGAGCATGAGTCTGCCTGGGCTGCAGTCTTCTGCTGAAGTAGTCGAAAGCAGTGCCAGGGCGGGTCGGGGGAGCCCTCCACCTCCCTCAGAGTCTACCATTGTCTGAACTCTGGCAGTGGGCCTGGCATCTGAAATGTACAAGCCTCATCATACCCTAATGGTATCATCACAGAAGCCAAGGCAGAGCAGGGACCAGAGTAATACCTTAGAAATCATCTGGTCTAACTCTTCATTTGGCAGGTGGGGAAACTGAGGCCTAGAGAAATCAAGCGACCTGCCCAAGGTCACAAAAGTATGTGGCAGAGGCTGAATTGAAATCTAGATTCTTAGATGCAAAATCCAGTGTTCTTTTGGATAACACACAACCAAAATAAAAACAATTCCTTCTCCACAGCACCATAAATGTGTGACAGGTTCAAGAAAGGAGACAAGGAAACAGCTTTTAATTTTCCAATAGTCTGGAGGAGAGAAAACAACAACCCCAACCCTCGGGAAGAACATCTTAACAAACCCAACAAGGAAAAAACAACAGTTATTAGCCATTGATACTAGGCACAGGGATTCAAAGACAAATCCCAACTCTACTGTTTGCTTCCTATGTGACCTTGGACAAGTCACCTCCCTGGGCCCCGGTGTCTTCATCTGAAAACTGAGGAGGACTCGTTCTCTTCTGAGGTCCCTTCCAGATAGAGATCTGTGGCTCTATGATCCTAGGAAATCAACTGTGCTTCCCAGAGCTTGTCACCTCCTGGCTTCTGTGAGGTCAATGAGGTGGTCTTTTTTTTTTTTTTTAAATACAAATATACTTTATGTAGCAAATGTCACTGGATCAGACAAAACATAAAATAAGTTGTTTTTTGGGACATCCAGTTTTCTACATGCATAAGAAACATTTTCACATTCAAATTGATGTTAGATACTGAAATAAATTTATAAGAAAGTATTATAATGGACTCTACTTTCCTAGGTTGTCAAAGAACAGGACCAACCATCATGCTTGAGCTGACTTGCTCAGATAAATTTTAATGAACATACATCTGGGTGGTGTAGTGGGTAGCGGGCTGGATTTGGATTCAGGAAGACCTGAGTTCAAATGCAGGGTCAGATACTTAATAGTTTTGTGATCCTGAACAGATTACTTAACTTCTCTGTTTCCTCATCCGTAAAATGAATATAATAATACTCAAACTTAAAGCACTATATAAATACTACTAATTAGGGCAGCTAGATGGTACAGTGGATAGAGCACCCAGCCTGGAGTCTGGAAGACTCATCTTCCTGAGTTCAAATCTGGCCTTAGACACTTAGTACCTGTATGACCCTGGGCAAGTCACTCAACCCTTTTTGCCTCAGTTTCCTCATCTGTAAAATGAGCTGGAGCAGGAAATGGCAAACTAGTTCAGTATCTTTGTCAAGGAAACCCCAAATGGGGTCATAAAGAGGTAGACATGACTAAAATGACTGAACAACAATAATTGTTATTATTGTGTCTACTAATAATTATCCGTGATTTTGTTACTGTGGACACCGTGTTCATTTTTGTAGGTTGTTAACCCTTTATATCTTAATAGCCAAAAGTTAATGAATGTTTTGTTTTACAAACTTTATTTCTTAGTGGGAGGTGGTCTTCTGATGCCGTACTCACACTGACTTGTCCTATGGGGGGAAAAATAAACCATCTTGTGAACAGCAGCTCCTCCCCATCATGCAAATTCAGTACTCCTTCTCCATGGGGGTCACCCTTAAAGTTTGAATACTATCACCTGGGTGACCAGCATTCTTTTTCTCTGAAGTTTTACTTTTGCATTGCTTCTTAGCCCTCAGTAGGGGACTCCTGGTGTGGAAACTCCCTCCAAACAGATTGGTCTGTTTCTCTCTATTCATTCACTGGCACTGCCCAAATTAAAAGTTGTTTAGTACTATTGCAAATAGCTTCTCCCAAATCTAGAGGTCATGCTTCCATTCTATTTACAACTACCCATAAAAACTTCACCAAAATGTAATAAGGACAGTCAGATGAAGCTTATTTCTTTTAGGTCCCAGACACATGGATACATAGTAATTTGCATGGCTGACTTCACATAAAACTCTGAAAGGACTCCCATTACCCCAATAACCTCAGAATAGGACAGACTATATTCCCTCTGCCAGCTGAGAGGCCTGGCAACAGCTAAAACCCAGAAAGGCACTTCTGTTGAGTTGAAAATTATTAGAGCTTTAATCAAAACCTGATTTCCCACAGAATTCTGTATCCACCCAATTACTCCAGAGCTTGCTACAGTTCAACTGGAAAGGAGGTAGCTGGCCCAGCAGAAAGAGACTGAGCTCTTTGCTTTGGATGTGCACGAGGTAGGTTATCTGCCAGATATATGGCAAAGAGCAAAATGCGGACTTGGAAAATGAATTACCAGTCAGAAAGTTGGGGACTTGCGGTTCAGGCTAGAGACTTTTTCCTGCCCTGAAGTATCATTCCAAGGCCTGATGTTTATTCAAGAAACCAGAAGCTGTTCCTTGGGGAAACTTAGATGTGAAGCCAGCATTCATGATGAATTGCATTTTTGACCCATTGTAACATTTAATATTTTTCACATGTTATTAACACACTGCTCTATAACCTCTACAGTGGAGTTAGTTCTTTTCTTGCGCTTCGAACTCTAAGAGAAGAATTCTCAGCACAAAGAAAAGGTACAATTCTAGTTTCATAAGTAAACATTTTTTATCTGCTTTTGTTATAATTAATACTGTTTTTAATGGAAATAAAAAGAGCTTAACAAAGACAATTCCTTTCTAATTAATCTTTGCCTTCTGTTGACAACTTTTGACCTGATGGTTGTATTTGGAAAATATGCACTATTATATCTAATTGCTGTGAGATACAGTTCAATAGCAGTAACTAATAGTAAGAGATACACAAATTAAAACAATTCTGTGGCTTCATCTCACACCATCACAGATGACCAAAATGGAAGCAATCAACATTGGAAAGGCTGTGGGAAGATAGGCACACCAGTACAGTGTTGGTGGAGCTGAGAAGTAGTCTGACTAGTTTAGATTTGGATTTGGAGTAATGCAGGAACAGTGATAGCCTATTTATATCCTTTGAGCCAGAGATCCCACTACCCCAAGGAAATCAAAGACGTATCAAAGGTCTGGTACATACCAACCCATTCATAGCAGCACCCTTTGTGCCAACAACAACAACAAAAAACAAAACTGGAAGAAAGTGGGCATCCATTTATTGGTAATGAAAAAGAAAGTAATGGAATATTATTATACAGTAAGGAATGACAAGGATTCCAAGGAACATAGCAAGATTGTAATGAATTGATGCAGAGTGAAATAAGTTGAAGAATATACACAATCATTCCAACAGCATAAGTAAAAAGATCACTCTGAGCAATTAAAAAAAATAGAAGTAAGGAACTCTACTGCTGGTCAAAATGCTAAGCCTAACCTATCACCATCCACAAAATCTTAAGGCCCACCCATCTTGTGATATTTGTCCCACCCACCAAGATTTCCCACCACTCACATCATTGGCTTACCTCCTAAGACTTGCCTACCCTGCAACAGCATAGGCCATGCTTCTAGATGACTCGGTTAGCCGGTTATCCACTTAGCCCCTTCCACTGGCCCACTGGTCTCCCTCCTCATATCTGTGTCCTGGCTTCCTTCAAATCCCAACTAAAACCTCATCTTCTACAAGAAGTCTTTCCCAACTCCTCTTTATCCTAGTGTTTTATCTCTTTCAATTGGTTCTTATTTATCCTGTAGATAGCTTGTTTGTACATGTGTTTGCTTGTCTCCCTCACTAAATCGTGAGCTCCTTGAAGGCAGGGACTGTATTTTGCCTCTTTTTGTAACCCCAGCACTTAGCATGGTGCGTGGCACAGAGCAGGTACTCAATAAATGCTTACTGAGGGATATTTTTTTTGTTTTATTAATATCTTTTGTTTTTTCTTTCACAGTAATTAATGAATACATTCCTCCCCCCGTCCCCAGCATACCTCCTGTTGTTAACAAAAATTTTTTAAAATATCAGTTCAGCAAAAGTAGCCAATGTATCTCAACCAGTCTGAAGGTATATGTAACATTGTATACCCACAGTACACGAGGCTACAAAGAAGAGAGGGAGGTGCAATGAGATGCGTTTTATCTACGCTTCTGGGGGCCAAACTTGTTCTTAGTCACCACACCGCGTTCAATTTCGTTTAACTGACTTTACCATTTCCTTTGTCGTCACTATTACGGCTCTGGTCTCGGGGTTCTGCCCATTTCCCCATAGCAGTTCTTAATTTCCCTGAGGTTATCCTACTGCCCACTGATTGCCATAGGAAGGGGCCATTCCATCATGGGAGGACAACAGACTGAGACATTTCCTAATAAGTGGGTTACACCCACTGTCTGCCCCGCCCATTCTGACCCTCCCTCCACCCATGCCCCGCCCATTCGGACCCTTCCTCAGGCCTCTGCTCCGCCCATTCGGACCCTTCCTCAGGCCTCTGCTCCACCCATTCTGGCCCTACCTCCACCTATGCTCTGCCCATTCTGACCCTTCCTCCACCTATGCCCTGCCCATTCGGACCCTTCCTCAGGCCTCTGCTCTGCCCATTGTGACCCTTCCTCCACCCATGCCCTGCCCATTCTGACCCTTCCTCCACCTATGCTCTGGCCATTCGGACCCTTCCTCCACCTATGCCCCGCCTATTCGGACCCTTCCTCAGGCCTCTGCTCCGCCCATTCTGACCCTTCCTCAGGCCTCTGCTCTGCCCATTCGGACCCTTCCTCAGACCTCTGCTCTGCCCATTCTGTCCCTTCCTCCACGCATGCCCTGCCCATTCAGACCCTTCCTCCACCTATGCCCCGCCCATTCGGAACCTTCCTCAGGCCTCTGCCCCACCCATTCGGAACCTTCCTCAGGCCTCTGCTCTGCCCATTCCGACTCTTCCTCCACCCATGCCCCGCCCATTCGGACCCTTCCTCAGGCCTCTGCTCTGCCCATTCTGACCTTTCCTCCCCCTATGCCCCGCCCATTCGGACCCTTCCTCAGGGCTCTGCTCTGCCC
>NW_020944235.1:2086035-2284985 GCF_900497805.2 Vombatus ursinus | reverse complement strand
CTCCACCTATGCCCTGCCCATTCGGACCCTTCCTCAGGCCTCTGCTCCGCCCATTCTGACCCTTCCTCAGGCCTCTGCTCTGCCCATTCTGTCCCTTCCTCCACGCATGCCCTGCCCATTCAGACCCTTCCTCCACCTATGCCCCGCCCATTCGGACCCTTCCTCAGGCCTCTGCCCCTCCCATTCAGACCCTTCCTCAGGCCTCTGCTCTGCCCATTCTGAAGCTTCCTCCACCTATGTCCCGCCCATTCAGAACCTTCCTCAGGCCTCTGCTCTGCCCATTCCGACTCTTCCTCTACCCATTCCGACTCTTCCTCCACCCATGCCCCGCCCATTCGGACCCTTCCTCCACCTATGCTCTGCCCATTCTGACCCTTCCTCCACCCATGCCCCGCCCATTCGGACCCTTCCTCAGGCCTCTGCTCCGCCCATTCGGACCCTTCCTCCACCTATGCCCCGCCTATTCGGACCCTTCCTCAGGCCTCTGCTCCGCCCATTCGGACCCTTCCTCCATCTATGCTCCGCCCATTTGGACCCTTCCTCAGGCCTCTGCCCCTTGACCCTTAGGTCTTTCAGCTGGTCACTTGAGAAGGGGATGTGTAGCTGCTTCTTGGTCTACATGCTGGTGAGTCTGGGTTAGGAGGTGAAAGGAAGAGGGGGTGGCCTGCTGTCCTAGGGTTCCCCCCCTCCAGGTTCACTGCTCCCCACCTCAACCGAAGGTGCTGGGTTCGGGAGGAGTCATTTGGTTCAGTTACCTCTGCTGCAGCGGTCTGGGAAACTGGCCTGGAAGGCAGGGTGGGCAGCAGCTTTCCCAAGTGTGGGGGGAAATAGGGGAGGGGCCAGTGAACCGGGATGATGAGTGGCCTGCATCCCGAGGGTGAGGCCAGTGACCTGTTGGGGCCTCAGGTGGGCAGAGCAGGAGTTTGGGGAGTAGAGTAGGGGGCTTAGCTTTCCTTAAATCTGACAAACGCATCTCCTTTTCGGAGTAGAGCTTATTTATGTTTTACTATGGGCAGGCACCCTGGGAAGTGCTGGAGATACTTGTAAAAGCAAAGGAGGCAGTCCCTGCCCTGGAGAAACTGACATTCCAATGGGGTAAGAAAACCTGTAAAGCTGGAGGAGGGGAAGGATGGAAGGGGAACGCGTTGGGGGCACTGCAGGAGTGTGGCCGAGTGGAGTGGGGAGGAGTGGAGGGGGAGGGAGGGCATATTACCTACCGAAATGACACCTGGATGAACTGGAGAGGAGAGAGGGCCTCCCTCTCCAATCTAGCCTCCACACAGGTGCTAAATTGATTTTCCCAAAGCGCATGTGATAGTCATTCAGATAAGGCTTGCATTGGCTGTCTTGTAAAGGCACCTCTTCTCGGGAAGCTCGAGTGGCTCCTGATTTCCTCTCAGATCCAATGCATACTCCTCGCTTGGGTGGTCGAAGGCCTTCTCAATGTTCCTGGCCACCCCTATCCCCTCATGCTGCAATACTATCTCTCCTCAGCCTGGCTTCTTCGATCCCAATCAGTGCTCAGCTCTAAGGCCACCTCCTACAAAAACTTTTTTTTTTTTGCCTCCTTTCTCCCTCCTCCTCCAGTTGGTAATGATTTCACCCCCACCCCCAAATTACTTTTCACATGTTTAGTGAACATATTTCACATATTTATCTTTGTAGCCTTAGCACCTGGCACAGAGTAGAGGCTTAATTGATGCTTATTGTATTAATGGAGTACAATCTATTAAAATATTTTGGTAGTTTGTTGGGATGGGCATGAAGGGAGAAACCACCCTTCTTTTTCTCCCCTCCAATGTAATGCTACAAATGCCACTGTGTCCCAAGGAAGAGAAGCTGCTGCATCATTGGGAATTTTCTTGCTTGCCCTAAACCAGCAGTTGCACTGAGAGGCCCAGAGCAAGCAGATGTCAGAGCAGGCTAATTATCTGATAATGACCACATTACTCTGCCCTTTCCCCTCCTCCTCTCATATTCTTATCCTGCTGTGTCCCCATGTTTACACCAGTGCCTCTTTTGACTCCTTCCTTTCTGTACTTTTGCCATCTGTCACTGAAACCCAAAGAAATGAAATCTGCCCATTGAGAGTGTCTTATATCCATTTCCTCTGCCAATATCCTAGTTCAGAGCCGTATTACCTTTTTGCATGGACATTAGAAAGAAAACCATAGCGTTTTTATTGCTTTTTGTTTTTGCATCACTGTCATTTCTGCATATCCCCACTCTTCCCCCACCCCTCCATAGCCATCGAGCCTTCACTTGTAACAAAGAAAGATGGTTAAACAAAACTACTGGACACAACTCTGAGAGGTGATGCCATATGCAGCATCTTGCACTCATGGTCTCCTACCTCTGGGAGGAAAGCAAGGTGGTCCCAATCGGTCTCCTTGTCTCCATTGTCTTTGTCCTCTGATTTATTTTGCCCCCTGCTTTCCTCGAATCATACTCCTGTCCAAAACTGTCGATGACTCCATGTGGCCTATGGGAGAAAGGCCAAATTTACGCCCTGTCATTTAAAGCCTCTTCCTCCTACTCTAATCCTGCCTCTCCTGAATCTCCTTGATGAATCCAGCCAAACCATTCCCCAACCATGGCATACATTCCTGCTTCCATGTCTTTGGGGACCATTCTTCCCACTGGGCCTAGCCAATGCTTCTTCCTCCTTTCTGCTTATCTGAATCCTACTTCAAGACCAAGATCAGTTCTTATCTGGCCAAGAAACTTTCCTTAATCACCCTGACTCCCAGAGATTTCTTCTTTTCTGAGTACTTAATAATAGTAACAATAATAATAACTTGTGTTTATATATCACTTAAAGGTTTACCAAATGCATTACAAATGTTATCTCATTGGACCCTCACGCCAGCTCTGTGAGAAAGGTGCTGTTATTATCCCCCATTGTCATCATTGTTGAGTTGTTTCAGTTGTATCAGACTCTCTGTGACCTCGTTTGTGGTTTTCTTGGCAAGGATATTGGAGTGATTGACCATTTCCTTCTCCAGATGAGAAACTGAGGCAAACAAGGTTAAATGACTTGCCCGGGGTCACACAGCTAGTGTCTGAGGCTGAATTTGAATTCCTGAAGATGAGTCTTCCTGACTCCAGGTCCAGTGCTCTGTCTCCTGTGCCACTTAGCTCCCATTTTACAGGAGAGGAAACTGAAACAGAGATTAAGTGACTTGTTCAGGGTCACACAGTTGGAAGCATCTGAGGCCGCATTAAAAGTCATCTTATGACTCTAGTCCCAGAGTACCATGCAACTGCCACCACATGTGGTCTGGCCAGCAGATTTGTCACTTGGCATAGACAGTCTTCTGTTGCTACTTATCTATTGGTATGCCTTTTGCCAATGCGGCATCATAGCCTGAAAATAAGCTTGGGCTCTCAAAGCCTACACCAACAGGGCACAAGTGGGGCAGGTCTTACTGTGCTGAAAAGTTGTCATTAAGAACAGGCCCAGAAACCGACCAATTATTGTCTGTGGACAAGTATGGACAAGGTAGGAGAGATTCATCACCAACAAGTTGGCCACCAGGGGATGAAATTTGTGGCTCCACTTCCTGGGAACAGAATGTGAAGCCCTGGATGGCAAACAGTCACCCATAGGGAGAGGAGCTACTCGCATTGATGAAAACACAGACCTTGGAGGTACTTCACATCTCCCCAGCTCCATAGGCAGCCGAGCCCTTTGCACATAGTAGGGGCTGTATGGAGACTGATACCTGATGGATACTTGACTCAGTCATGCATGCAATTCAGGAAACAGTTGTCAAACCCAGGTAGCTCCCAATTCCTGTTTCCTTCTGCTACAGACACCTCTTTCACCAAGAGGTCCTTGTTTGGATTTGCCCAACCGCTTGTAGTTTCAAAACAAGAGCTGTATTTCTGGCTTCGTATGTTTTCACAGGTGTGAATTCAATGAGCGCTTTGCTCCCTAGTCAGAACCCTCGGAAAGTGGGCGTGTGGCCAGGGTACAGTCTGTTTGACACAGTGTAGACATGCCCCCAGAACCCCAGATGGTGAGTATTGCACGTCTACAGAGGGTTAGCTATGCATTCACTCAAATCATTATTTACTACACAAATAAGAGGAGGAATTTTTAGAAATGTACTTCTAACTACTAATGGATCCAAAAATGCATTTGGAATTTATGCATCCAATTGCAACCCAAACAGTGATTTATGTGGTTTATTAAATTTTCATTTGAAAGAGAAATTACTCTTTGGCTCCTCGAATCTACTCCTGAATACCTCCCTCCATTTCAGTCTGTGTTTCCAAGTGAGCAGAGAGAGAGAAGATGTCACTATTGTCAGTCATCTCAAAGGAGTGACCTAGCTAAAGAGGATTTCAGAGGACAGCCCTCTGGGCACTGTGACCCCCGAGACTCTGACCAGAAAACCAGATCTCATGTTGGAAAAACAAGATCTCTCTCTACTGTTGGTGAAAGCGCCAGGAGCTAATGATTTAGGCTGCTGTTTGCAAGGAGAGATTTTTAGCACCATTTGATTCAGGCATTTCTGCTCCCACACCCAGTTGTGTGATTTCCAGTAAGAGCCTGTGGTGGAGAACAGTGTAAGCACAGAAATAGCATGAAGTGTCTGTCCAGTCGCACATGACTGAAGGCTTTGAGCTATATGTAGCTGCTTGGAGGGCCTCATTGGAAAGGTTGCTTAATTTGGATTTGATATCTAAATGTTCAGCAGCGTATTTTTCTGAGTCATAGACATTCATCTACAGATGTGGCTATAACCTGTGAGATCATAGATTTAGAGTTAAGGAGGACCTTAAAGGCCATCTAGGAAAAACTTTCTCATTTTACAGAGAAGGAAACTGAGTCTCAGAGAGGTTAAATGATTTGCTTCAGGTCATCCAGGAAGTAAGTGGCAGAGTTGTGGTTTGAACTAGTGTGCACTAGGGCGAGGTAGATTCAACTTAGAAATGAGCCTAAGCATGACTAGAGAGCTGGCCTCTGAGCCAGGAAGACCTGGGTTCAAAGCCTGCCTCTGCCACGTATTGGCTCCATAATTCTAGGCAAGTTGCCAAAGACTGGAAGTTACAAATGAGGGACTGATCTTCATCACTGGAGAATATTTCCATAACAGAGGCTCCTACACCCATGAAAACATAGGTCTCAGCAGGCTAAGAACAATAGCAACAAAAAAGTATATCTTACCTTTCTGCCCAAGGATAGAGAGGTGGTGACTTGCCCAAGGTCACATGACTAATGAATGGCAGCAAGGTGCTATAGTGGGTAGGGTATTCGATTTGGAATTGGAAAGACCTGAGTTGGTTCCTGCCTCAGACTAGCTGTTTGACCCTTGGCAAATCACCTCTCAGCCTCAGTTCCCTCATCTTTAAAATGAGGGCCTTCAAGGTCCCTTACTGCTCAAAGTCTATGGTCTTCTGCTAGAGTCAAGCTTAGAAGTCCCTTTCTCTAACTCCTGGCCTCTAGGGATCTTTTTGACCTACTCCATATTTACAAATAAGTAAATACCAAAAAGGAAAAAAAAAAAGCTTTAATGTTGGAAAGGAAGTCAGAGTTTGGCCCTCTAGTTCGCTCCAGTCTTCTGGGCTAGCAGAATGAATGCTCCATGGGGAGGAGGGCTCTTTGTCACCGTCAGCATTCCATCTCCCGTGCCCCTGCCTCTCATGGTTTGGGTGCTCTGCCGTGAAAGCGCTTCCCTCTTTGTGGCTTCAAATCCTCACCTTCCATCCAGTCTCTGCTCAAATACTAACTATATCTTGTGCAAAGCACTTTCTCATCTCCCCCCCACCCCCACCTTTGATCTCTCCCTTGTCAAGTTGTCTTGTTTTTATATAGCTGTTATAATAGCATAAACCTTCCTTCCCAGTTGAACGTCATTTCCTCGAGGGCCAGTTATTTTTCTTTTTGTTCTTCACATAGTAGATGCTGAATTCTTTTCCCATTTATTGAATTAAATCTCCATGTGAAGCATCCCTAAGAAGTGATCATCCAGCCTTCATTTGAACACCTCCAGTGACAGGGAACTTACTTCCTGCAGCAGCCCATTTCAATTTTGGAAAGCTCTAGTTGTTAGGAAGTTCAACCTTGTTTTAAGCAATGAGAGATAGGGATATGTTGTTCAGTCATGTCTGACTCTTTGTGACCCCATGGACCATAGCACGCTAGGCTCTTCTGTCTTCCACTATCTCTCACAGTCTGTCCAAGTTCATTTTTGTCATTCAACTCTCCGCAACCCCATTTGGGGTTTTTTTGGCAGAGATACTGAAGTGGTTTGCCATTTCCTTCTCTAGCTCATTTTACAGATGAGGAAACTGAAGCAAACAGGGTGAAGTAACTTGCCCAGGGTCATACAGCTGCTATGTGTCTGAGGCCAGATTTGAACTCAGGTCCTCCTGCCTCCAGGCCCAGTGCTCTATCCACTGCAGTGCTGCCTAGCTGCCCTAGATGGTGATGTACATAGGGAAGAGATTGTTGGGCACTCAGGAAAACCTGCATTCACACTCCTGCTTCTGACACTTATTATCTAAGTGACCAGTGAGAAGCCCCTTAATCTCTCTGAGTTTCAAGTAACTCTCTGAGGTGCCTTTAAGAGATAGCTAAGTGGCACAGTGGATAAAGCCTGGACCCAAAGTCAGGAAGATGTGAGTTCAAATGAAGCGTTAGACGCTTACTAGCTCTGTGACCCTGGGCAAGTCACTTAACCTCTATCAGTCTTGGTTTCCTCAGTTATAAAATGGGGATAATACTAGAACCTGCCTCCTAGGGTTGTTGTGAGAATCAAATGAGATATTTGTAAATCGTTCAGCACAATGACTGATGCATAGTAGGTGCTTAATAAAACTCATTTCCTTCCTTCCATGATAGAGTCCAACTTAAGTGGGAAGAGTGCCCACACCAATGAATTCCCAAAGGATTATGACTCCCTGAAATTTCTCTTCATTTGCAGCTCTTCCTATTAGGGCCCAACCAAAGTAAATCTAATCACAACCAATATAGCAATATCTGTTCCCTCTTTCTTGTTTTGACATCTCTGAAGATGATTTCCATGTTCCCCAATGCCTCCTCTTCTCTAGGGTAGGCATGCCCATCCCAAGCAGTCCTCATGGAGCATGGCTTCTTGGTCTCCCTTCTGGAATGTGGTACCTAGACCTGCCCCTAGTCTTCCTGCTGTGGCTGATCAGGGCCGTGGACAGCAGGCCTGTCATCTCTCAGGCTCTGGTTACCGTACCGGAGACTGGATGCTTTTTATTTCTGTAGCCCAGGATTTCATTGACTTTGAGGGTTGCCATAGAATTTGTGTTGAGTTTGCAGAACTCTAAAGCTTCCCAGCTTTTCTCACCTCTACTTCTGACTAATAACTCCTGTGGTGTGATATTGGTGATATAGGTCTTCCCCTTGCTATAAGATTCCTGTGTGTGTAGGGGGAGGGAGTGTCTTGGCTATGGTTGTGTCACATGTCACAGGACTTTTTATAGTACCTTGTACCCCGAGACCACCTTCCTCTTTGTTTCCCCTTTGACCCTTCTATTTCTCCAGGGGCAATGGCTGAGTATCCTTAGAGCAACCCCAAGCACTGGAACAACGTAGAGTTGGGGACTTTTAGTGAAGACGTAATGGTGTTGAACATATGCGATATACTTTAGACACATTGGGGCCAAATATTGCATCCTGACTGACAGCAAAACCCATTTCATGTTTTACTACGACTGAGAAGAAAGCACATGGAATGTAAATTTCATTGCCCTGTCAGACGATAAATGGCACTCTCTAGATCTCCAGGAGACAACTGTAGCCTGTGATGTTTTCTTGGGCTTTGGAAGGGAGAGGGGCTTTGCCTTTTTATACTTTGTTATTTTCTGACTTTCCAAAGGTGATAACCTTCCCAACCAGCAGCCCAAGACATTGGGAATTCATTGACTCAAGACTGGAGGCTGACCCAGTAGAACTTGTCCCCACAGCAGACCTATCTATACAGGTACAGCAGCCAGAAGCATGGCTTGCCTACTGCCCAAATCCTTTAGGGATTGGAGTTGAGCCTATGCGATTCCCTTTGTTCACCACATCAGCTGTGATGACCACATATGTCCCTTTCTTCTGCTCTGTAAGGCGGTGGAGTGGGGTTGATCAAAGGAGTTCCCCTTAGCCCCTTTCGCTTGAGAAAGAACCAAAACCATCATGGAGGCAACCTCACTGTCCCTGAAAACTGACTGGGAGTCATCTCCACCCTCTTACCAAGGTGCCAGGATGTATGTCTGTACTCCCTAGGGAGCAGTGCCCAGCAGATGTTCCAAACACTGACCTTATGAGCAAACCCCTACCTCCGCTGTGTTACACGTCTGCCAGTTCTTCAGTGCGTTCAGGAACTTTTCAAAACCATTCATGAGGCGACTCCGACTCTGCAGATGACAGTCCACCCATACTTTCCTATTGCTGTCCATTCGGCATGTCAAGGGCCTTCCCGTAATTGGTTTTTGCAGTGAGTGAGTACCAGGGAAGCATATGGGCTGCCTCTCATTTATCCTAGCTGTGTAAACAACACATCTTTTTTATGGTCATTGATGTTTAAATGATGTACTTTATGCACCTTCTCTTCTTCCACATAATTCCATATTTGTAATCCTTTTTTATTCTACTTTTAAAAAGTCATGGGATTTGAGATTTTTGAGAGTTAGAAAGGATCTCAGAGGCCTTTTGGCCCCACCCCCTCATTTTACAGAGCAGGAAACTGAGGGAGGCATGGGAAGGTTAAGTCACTTATCCAAGGTCATATGGGCAGTGTCTTAAGCAAGATTCGAACCCCCAGCCTCTGTGACTTCAGAGTCAGCGCTCTGTCTGCAGTGCCATATTGCCTTCCATACTTAAGAACAAAAAAGCCAATTTCTTGTTCTTCAGAACGCTGTTTGAAATTCCTTGTCAAAGAAGATGGGCATCATCCCGTTCCCCCTCAACACTTAGATATTTCAAAGAGACGTTCTCACGCCCTCTCATCAGTGGCATCAGCAGTGCAAACAAGAACATAACAAAAGAAAGCTAGCCAGTCCAGCCACGTTAAGAAAATCAGAAGAAAGGAATTGTCCCAGAGAGGAGGCTTATTGTGGTGCAGAGAAGAGCTGAAGGAATTCAAGAGAAGCTCCTTGAGGGAAGGGGCTGGTTTCCCTTTTTATCTTTGTGACCTCAATCCCTACCCCTTGGTCACTCAATGAAATGCCCTTTGCATTGATCTGAATTGGAATTCGGTGGAATGTAGCTGAACTGTAGCAAATAAATCTTTGGTAGATAAAAGGGACATGTAAATTTAAGCATTAAGGGGAGATAGGATGAGAAGGAAATTCATGACCAATACGAACCACTTCTGGTGAAAGGGGACTCCATGTTCTTTAAGGCTCTGCAAAAGGGAAGTTGGATGTTCCTGCTTTTTGTGACAAAATCAACATATTCATATAAGCCATAATTACATTTTCAAGCCCCCATTGCTTTTTTTTTTCTTACCTTTCATCCTCAGCTTAACCACTCCTGGGAAGAATTTCATGCTCTCAAGCCTCCTGTTGCTCTCTGTTGTCATCCTAAATCTCTACAAGAATATGTTTATGCAGAATTGCTAGTCTGCCTCCCCAGCTCTCTTTGGTCCCATCATGTGATGGGGGAGCTCATATTACTGGCATTATACATGGTTCAGATGAGGATTGTCTTAACGATGCTGTGCATTTCAAAATTCAGCATTCCTACTCCTTCCCTCCACATTCACTGAAAGTGCCAAAGTCAGATTTTCCCCTTGATTTCATAGATTTTTAGAAACCGTTTTCTTGATTAAATTGATCAACTCATTCATCTAGTTGTCATTCAAGTGTGATTTGGAAGCCAAGAGCAAGGTTGGCTTCTGCCAGCAGACAGAGCTGCTCTCCTCTTGTTGGCTGTCATGTCTGAGTGCAATTCAGTGAACTGATCATGGAGCCATCACTTATCAATTCATTCAACCACTCCTTGGCTGCCAACCGTTAAAGCCATGGAAGAGAGAAACTGATTGGATGAGGGCAACACTGAACACCTCCTGGAAAATCCTGTATCTTTCTCTTGGTAGGAGGAGGTAGGGGACAAGCCTTTGCTTCAACATTCGCCCTTGTAGGGCTCGCCAGTCCTAAAGCAAAACTAAGGGCTATCAATAGACGGGATCTAATTCCAGTTTGTCCACATTCTTAGATGAGCTGTAATCTACACCGTTAGAGGGTACCTACAATCTTGAGATCATGCATCCATCCAAGTGAGTAGCTTTCCTGGTCACTGTTCATAATTAAGCCTAGCTTTCATGTACATTTAAGACTATAAAATTTTCAAAAATATATTTTCATTTATTTCATTAAACGTTTCCCAATCACATGTAAAAATTTAACATTCTTTAAAAAAATTTGAGTCCCAAATTTTCTCCCTCCCTTGGGGAGGCAAGCAATATAATGATTATACATGTGAAGTCATGCAAAATACATTTCCAGCTGATCCATGTTGCTAAAGAAAACACACACAAAGACAAGAAAAATAAAGAAAATTTAAGAAAAAAGTATACTTTAGTCTGTAGTCAGAGTTCATCAGTTCTCTCTCTGGAGGTAGATAGCATTTCTTACCACGAGCCCTTTGGAATTATAAGACCATAAAAATTGTTGATGATTTCCCTTCATAAAGTAGTTAAACCTATTTGGTTATCGAATGGAAGCTCCTCGAGGGCAGGGGCTTTTATTTTTATCTTTGCTTCCCCAGCGCCTAGTATGAAGGCTGGGTGCAGAGCAAGAGCTTACAAAATGTTGGATTGAATTGAGATAACTTGACTCTTTTCTCCATAACCTGGTCTCTGAGCTGCCACTGTTACCTGTTGAGGAGGGTTCTTGATTTTGAGTGATCACACACTTTAAGAATACCTCTAAGGGAGTGGGGTCAGAGCCAGGTGAAATGGTGCCTGCCCATCTGCTTGTTAACCCATTAAAGGAATTGGCTAGAGCTTTTCGGGCAGTAAGGAGCCATACTGTTTGTGCTAGGAAGGAAGTGAAAACAATTCCCGGGAGGAACCACAACAAAATGACTTTGACTAGAGCTCCTTGAGGTTTAGCTCATGGATGCAGGGAACCTTGCCCGCAGCAACCCAGCAGGCCACTTTTCCTGAAAACTACCTTCTCCATCTCTCTCCGTGCACATGCCCTTCTAAGTAGAGCTGCAAGTGGGTTGGAAGCACAGAAGGGCCTCCTAGGGAGAAGAGAGATTTCTGCCCCTTGCCGTCCCCACAGGAGTCTCTGCTGACACCACCGGAGGCCTTTCAGAAAACCACTCATTACCACTCCCCCCCCACCCGCAAAGAAGTGCCAGCCTGGGCCAGCTAACCAGGATCTACTTAGTAGAACTTGGTTCACAGCAACTCCATTAGGTACCTACACAGTGTGAGTTTGGTTATCCCCATCTTTCCGATGAGGCTCTGAGAATGATATGATTTGCCCAAGGTCACACACCTAGCAAGTATCTGAGGCACGTTTTGAACCCCAAGACTTCTGATTGTGGTTCCCATCTACCTTCCACTACACCAGCTGCCTCTCATGAAACAAGGGCTGGTGACTGGGTAAGTGGGATCATGTGAAAACAAGCTTTAGCAAGAGGAAGGAAGGGCGTAAATGAATAGAGAGGAGAGGAAGAATTTCTGAAGGGCCCAATTTCCTTGGCAGTTTATGAAAATACAGTGGAGCCACTTTTCTCCCCTCTGGGTTTCCTACCAGCTGTAAATATCATTATCAATTGGAATGGGTCCAAAAGCTTTTTTATTTCACATCAGAATTTTGCCTTCTGATTATTCAGGCCATCAGTCTACTATTCAAAGCAGACAGACAGAGGAAGATGAATTGCTGCCAATTGAAAACCACAATAATTGCCCTTGAAAGGTGTCCCAGATGGTCTCATTTCATTATGTAATCATACCTAGTGTTTAAACCTTTCTTTTAAAGTGAATCATTGGACTAGCTTGTTATTAAAGTGGGGAGAGGGGTTAGTTGTTTTTCCTACTTTCAGCTAAGTTATCATATCCCCAATTTGTTAGTTTTTAACCTGACTTTTAAACAAGTGTTCAGGATGCTTGAAAACCTTCCTCTTCCCAGGGAACACCATGATAATGCATATAGTGCCCATCTTAGCTGAAGTTGCCCGTGTGCCAGCAAGCACTGGTGTGACACAGACTTGGGTTCATGCTGGTGGGAGTATTTTTGTTTTTTGCATTTTTTTGTTTGTTTGGTAATTAAACCCCTTGTAGTTCTAGTGTGAACCTAAACTAGTGGGAAGTGGGAGGTTGCTATGCCAGATCACCAGATATCACTACGATACCAAAACCAGAGGAAGACAATAGCATCGGATCAATTGAAGTGTTTCTTTGGAAAAAAAAAAAGAGTAGAACACACAAATGACCATCAGAAATGTATTCCAGATGACGACCTTCTCACTCACCTTTTCCTTAGATTTCTGTGAACTGATGCAAAGTGAAGTAGGCAGAACCAGACAAACAATAAACACAGTGATTACAAGGATATCGATATGAAATGGACCTTTAGTAGTTACAGGGACCAAGCTTGGCCCTGGAGGAGAGGTGAAAAAACAGCACTCTTTCCCTCCTCGGCAGAGACGGGGGCCTATGGTTGTGGAATAGTACACATACTGTCGGACAGTTAATCTGTTGGTTTGTTTTGTTGAATTGCATTTTTTTTTTCTTTTTAAAATTCTTTGTTACAAGATGGGGCATGGTGGGTAGGTTGGGGAGGAGGAGGAATACTTTTAGAAATGAATGTGTTGTGGAAACAACCTAGTTCCTTTTCTTTCTAGTCTTCTTCCATGTACTCTATACTCTAGTCATATCGGCCTTCTTCCCACGACTCATGCAGGCCTCTCCCACAGCTACTTCTAGACCTTTGAACTGGCTAGCTCCCATGACTGACTGGAATGTTCTCCTTCCTCACCTTTTCCCATCAGTACCCTTGGCTTCCCTTTAGAGTTGGCTCAAGTGCCAAAGCCTCCAGGAGACCTTTCGTGCTCTGGCCAGCTGCTGCTGTCTTCTTTCCTAAGGCAACCTTCCCATATACTCTGTATGTGTCTTATCTGTATGTATTTATCCACCTCTTTGGCTCCCACATTAAATTGGGAACTCCTGGAGAGTAGGGACTGTTTTTGCTTTTTCTTTGTGTTTCTAGTGCTTACCCAAGTGCCTGGCACATAGTTGGCACTTAATAAATGCTAGGTGATTACTTTTAATGATGGACTTCACTTAACACAATCCCATATCTTTGGGATCTCTACCTATGTACCAAATGTAACTGAATCCATTAAAAATTACAGTTGAGCAGAGTGGTCTAGTAGAATGAACACTGGATTTGGATTTTTTGAAATATGTATAGTGCTTTACATACATTCCCTTATTCAAGGTTCCCAACCACCCTAGGAGGTAGGTCCTTCTGGATTATTATCCCCATTTTATAGGTGAGGAAACTAAGGCTTACAGAGGTTAAATGACTTGCCCAAGGTTACACAGCTAGGTAAATGTCTGAGGCAGGATTTGAATTCCAGTCTTTCTCAAGGCCACATAGCCATCTCAAGCCAAAGTCAGGACTAGATCGAGAAGCAAGCGAGTCAGTGGAAGAGTTTTTGTAGGACATGCCTGCACCTTGTGCTCCTGACTTAGCATTCAGGATCCGTCAGAGCCCTCCCTGGTGCCTTAAGCTATTGGAGTGGGAATTATGGGGTGGTCTCCATTGCAGACTGCATTTAATCATGGAGGCAGAGCCACCTTCAGCTGCTGACTTAGATAAGAGATTACCTATGCAATGTGATCTGAGGGCCCCCAGCAAGCTCTCCCTATCTGCCCATTTCTCTATGTTGAGTACTCTCTTCTCCAGATCTCTAAAAAAAAAGTTAATGATATATTTTATGTGTGGGTATACAATAAAATATATGTATATAGATAAATGTTATACATTACAGATCTATTATACAGATATAGTATATGATATAATAGTATATTATATATAACAGCTATATTACATATTACATATATGATGCAATACATGTATATACATACTAATTATATACATACATAAGTGTGTATATACACATGTGAGAGAGGGAGCTCGCAAGCTAGCGTAAGAGCTCATGCCATGCCTCACAGTTTCCTACTGAGATTGCCCCTAGTTTAAGCCATTTATATCTTGTTTGCACCTTGTGATTTCCATGTTATCTCCTCCATTAATCAGACTGAACTCTTTGTTTTTTCTTTGTATCATTAGTGCCCTGGTGCTTAGCAAAGTACCTGGTACCTTAATGGACTCTTAATAAATGATTGTTGGCTTGATTTATGTCTCTTTCATATTTGTAGGTATTCAGGAGCCAGAGAGCCTTGCCCCCAACAAAAATAAGAAAGGAAAAAAGATTAGGGAAAGCTAACCCATTTACTGCATCTGTGTAATACCCGGAACCTTCCACTTCCTCAAAGAAATGCATACACACATACATACATACACGCTTACTAATGTATGTATGTGTTCTCATGTCTTCTTTGGTACCAAGCTTGGTCATTATAATCACATTGTGTTTAGTGTGTTTTTATTCATGTATTTATTTACTGATCCATATATTTATTTGCTCATTTTCTTTATTCTTTCCATTTCCATTGGTGGTAGGCATTGTATATATTCTTTTCTTGATTTTGCTTCATTTGTTTTGTAACTGTCCTCCCAAGCCTGCTCATGCTTTTCCAAATCCTTCATTTCTTACGGCCCAGAGTGCCTCCTCCCCCATGCCATGGATGGGTGTCATTTTTGTTTATAGTTTTTTTTTTTCTACTACAAAACATGCTTCGGACATATGTTGAGCACTAGGATCTGCTGAGGGATATGGATGGACAAGATCTGGGTTCACATTCCAAGTCTGCTACTGACTACCTGTGCTGTCTTGTGCAAGCCACTCCTCTCTGGTCCTCAGTTTCCTTGTTCATAAAATAAGGGTTTGGGTCTCAGGGGTGGGGAACCTGCGGCCTTGAGGCCACATGTGGCCCACAAATTTGTTCTGTAAAAATTAGGATTCAGTCAGAAGGCTGCACTTCAGGATCTAGAAGGCCACATGTGGCCTATTCTGTACAATTTGGATTCATTCAAAAGGCCACACTTCAGGATCCAGAGGGCCACGTGTAGCCTCAAGGCTACAGGTTCCCCACCCCTGGGATGAACTCTGAGGGCCCTCCTACCTCTGAATCCTATCACTGGTGCCCTCAAAAACAGAACAAAGCAACTTCTCTTGGAAATGATTCCATTTCAAATGGGAAATTATGAGTATGAGTAATTCAGAGAAAAATGACAGGGTTAGTACAAACTGATATGGAAGGAAATAAAGAGAAGGAAGAAAAAAATACATATGGTGACTATCAGAGTACAAATGAAAAGATAGAAGCTAATTGAAAAGCCAAAATTGGACCTGAAGAGCAATTAAGGAAGCATCTCTACCTCTCTTCTCTTGGTGGAGAGGCGGGGGACCACTGGAGCAGAATATTAGAGACACTGGCAGACGTGGTGACTGTATCTGTTGTTTTCTGGAACTCTTTCTGTTTTATGAGGGATGGTTCAAGTCTGGGGCCAGGCTGTATCCAGAAATGGTAGCAATATAAATGTGAAACAGACTTCACTTCTCATCAGCTGCAGTCTTTGGGTTCTACTCCAACATCATTATGTTCCCCTAGGAAAAGCTTATCACCAGGAAACTCACTGTCACAGAGATCTTTCAGCTTTGGGATTCACATATCATGAGAATCCTCAGCAGTCTCGGTCCCTCTGATTGGAGGACTGGAGAGCAGAACAAAAATCTTCCCAAAGCTTATATATGAAGAGGACTCTGACGTCCAGCAGACTCTTCATTTCCCATCAGTTGCCCTCCTTGGATCCCACTCCAGCATCATCATGGCCCCATACTGGTACCTTCCCACACTGGCCCCCCACACTGCCCCCATCACAGGCTTCCGCCCTGCTTCTTTTTGTGTGTTTTCTTTCTCCGTTAAATTATAAGCTCCTCGAGGGCAGGAGCCAATTTTCCTTTTCTTAATTGTATCACCAACACCTGGCACATAGGCACTGAAATTTTTGTTGTCTATTTTTAAAGAGTTGTGCACTGAATGACAAATTCTGCTTCTGAATTATGAAACCCATTAGTGGACCATGCTTTGTCACCTCTCAGAAATCAGCCTCAAGCAGACATGTGAAATGCCCAGAATACATTGTGTTTACTTCTTGTTTTGTTTTTTGTTTTTTTTTTTTCAGCCAGAGACAAGGTTTATTAAAGATCTGCCACATTAGCCAGACTCTTAAGGAATCTGAGCACCTGTGAGCTATTGGCTAGATTGTAAAAACCTGAGCAATGGCTAGATTATAAGAATCCGAGCTGTCTTTACTTCTTTTAATTAACTATTTATTAGATGTTTTCTAATTGCCATGCTGATTTGTTGCAAGATTCTTTTTTTTCTTTCACCTTTTCTCCTTCATACTAAATCCAGTAAATGTTTATTAAGTGCTTACTATGTGCTCAGTGTTAGGGATATGCAGAAATGGAACAGTCCCTACCCTCAAGGAGCTTACATTCTACAGGGGGAAATAGCACATACACAGAGAAGTAAATAAAACCATATACAGAATTAATACAAAATTACTTGTATTGTTAACAGAACTAACAATGGGTGAATGAGGGCAAATGACCCACCAAGTATTTCTCTGAGAGGCAGCATGGAATAGCAGTTAGAAAACTGGCTCAAGCCCTACCTCTTCACCCTCTTAGTACTATAGGCAACTGGTTAAGACTGAGTTGCAGAAGCATTATATGTAATGGGGATAAGCTAGAAGCATTTCCAGTAAGATGGGGAGTGTAAAAAAGGATGTGCATCATCGCCACTGTTGTTCAATATGGTGCTAGAAACATTAGCTTTAACCTAAGAGAAGAAAAAGAAATTGAAGGTATTAGAATAGATGAAGAAGAAACAAAGCTATCACTCTTTGCAGATGATGTGATGATATGCTTAGAGAATCAAGGAAAAAAGTACTTGAAATAATAAACAACTTTAGCAAAGTTGCAAGTTATAAAATAAACCCACATAAATCATCGGCATTTCTATATACTACCAACAAAGCCCAACACCAGGAGATAGAAAGAGAAATTCCATTTAAAGTTACCATAGACATTATAAAATATTTAGAAGTCTATCAGCCGAAACAAATCCAGGAACTATATGAACACAATTACAAAAACACTTTTCACACAAATAAAGTCAGATCTGAATAATTGGAAAAACATCAGTTGCTCATGGGTAGGCTGAGCTAATATAACAAAAGTGACAATTCTACCTAAGTTAATTTACTTATTCAGTGCCATACCAATCTGACTACCAAAAATTTATTTTATAGAGCTAGAAAAAATAAGATTCATTTGGAAGAACAAAAGGTTCAAAATATCAAGGGAGCAAATGAGAAGAAATGCAGGGTAAGGTGGCCTAGCCATTCCAGATCTTAAATTGTATTATAAAGCAGCGATCATCAAAACTGCTTGGTACTGGCTAAGAAACAGAGTGGTGGATCACTGGAGCGGTTTGGGGGAGAGCTCAAGCAAGTCACTGCTTTTACTCTGTCATCTTGGCTCTGCCCCCCTGGATCAGTGGAATAGGTTAGGTATGTGAGACACAGTAGTCAATGACTATAGTAATCTACTGTTTGATAAACCTCAAAACCCCAGCTTCTGGGATAAGAACTCACTATTTGCCAAAAACTGCTAGGAAAACTGGGAAAGAGTATGGCAGAAACTAGGTGTACCGTAAACCAAAATAAAGTCAAAATGGGTACACTAGTTAGATATAAAGGCTGATACTATAAGCAAACTGGAGAGCACAGAATGGTTTACCTGTCAGACTTATGGAAAACAAAAGAATTTATGACTAAATAAGAGATAGAGAACATTGTGAACTACAAAATGGATAATTTTGGTTACATTAAATTGAAAAGATTTTGTACAAACAAAGCCAATGCAACTAAGATTAGGAGGGAAAGAGAAAACTGGGAAAGAATTTTTGCAACTAATGTTTCTGATAAAGGCCTCATTTCTAAAATATATAGAGAACTGAGTCAAATTCATAAGAATACAAGTCATTCCCCAATTGATAAATGGTCAAAGGATATGAACAGGCAGTTTTCAGGTAAAGAAATTAAACCTATATGTAGTCATATGAAAAATGCTCTAAATCACTATTGATTAGAGAAATGAAAATCAAAACAACTCTGAGGTACCACATCACACCTATCAGATTGGCCAAGGTGACAAAACAGGAAAAGGATAAATGTTGGAGAAGATGTGGGAAAATTGGAACACTAATACATTGTTGGTGGAGTTGTGAACTGATCCAACCATTTTGGAGAACAATTTGGAACTATGCCCAAAGGACTATAAAAATGTGCATACCCTTTAACCCAGCAATACCACTTCTAGGTCTGTATACCAAAGAGATCATAACAATGGGAAAAGGACTCATATGTACAAAAAATATTTATAGCAGTTCTTTCTGTGGTGGCAAAGAATTGGAAATTGAGGGGATGCCCATAAATTGGGGAGTGAGTGGCTGAATAAGTTGTGGTATACGAATGTAGTGAAATACTATTATGCTATAAGAAATGATGAGCACGCGGACTTCAGAAAAACCTGGAAAGACTTGTATGGACTGATGCTGAGTGAAGTGAGCAGAACCAGGAGAATGTTATATACAGTAACAGCCATGTTGTGTGATGACTTTGATAGACGTAGCCCTTCTCAGCAATGCAAGGATCTAAGATGTCTCCAAAAGTCTAATGATGGAAAATGCTATCCACATCTAATGAAGGAACTATGGAGTTTGAATGCAGATCGAAGCACACTATTTGCTCTTTTTTTCTTTTGTTTCTTCTTTCTTGTGGTTCCTCCTATTGATTTTAATTCTTCTTTACAACATGACTAATGTGAAAATATGTTTAATAGGAATGTATATGTAGAGGCTATATCAGATTGCACACCATCTTTGAGAGGGAGGGGGGGAACGTTTAAAACTCAAAAGCTTATGGAAGTGATTGTTGAAAACTAAAAGTAATTGATTTAAAAAATTAAATTGAAAAAAAAAAAGACCGAGTTGCAGAAATGGTGCTGATTTGCATTGGGGAGGTGTTTCCTCACCCAGGGTTCTCCTATATTACTGAAATCATAGGTCCAGACCCTGTGTAGTAGCTGCTGAGGATGCAAAGACAAATGAAGTCATCATAGGATGAAACAGTTCCTCCATCAAGGGGCCACCATTCCCCCTGCTTCTATGGTCTATAGCGCTCCAGCCCTGGCATCAAAATGGAACAGTGCAAGTCCCTACTGGAGGCATACATATTGACAGAGGGATGCAATCTTTGGCAAGTTTTCTTATTAGAGGTCTAGTGTGTAGTTGCCAGGGCTTTCATATTGTATGAAATGTTGACTGCCACCCTCTTGGTCCTCTTTTTTCCCCTTTAGTTTTTATTTTGGTGCCTGAGTGCTTTTCCTTTGAAGCAGGGAAAAGACATTCACATGTACTGTCTGCAAATCTTTTCAGTTTAATTGCTTTCATCTGGGGGCTTGTTAATGTAAGATTTAATAGACTTTGGGGTGTTCTGTGTTGAGACTTTAAATGTGCTTGGGGCCTTGGAGCTTTCTTTCTGCTCTAGCAAGATTACAGAGAAAAATGGAACTTAGAAGAAAAAAAGCCAGTGGTCCAATGATTAAAGAAAATCATGCTGCTACTTAGGAGCATCTATAGCCAGTGGTTTTCCAAATTATAGGTGACTGGACACATTTGATTCCTTAAAAGGTAAATGTCGAGACGGTAGGAACCTGAGCATCGATCCTCCCCGTGACATCTTTGGACTCTGTGCTACTACCTTATTTGCATATCAAAAAGAAACTTTTCACCTCTTGGAAAGTCTAAAGATGAGATGAAAGGACAGCAGAGAATCCAAATGTTCTCCTATTAGTGTGATCACTCTTTTAGTTTGGTAGAGCAATTATACTTGAACACATCAGTCTTCCAGGAGCCAGTGGTCTCCCATATGCTCAGTATACCAAACGCTCTGGGGAGGTGGCTGAATTTGGCTTTCTCCAGTTCCCATACCAGTTTCCATACCGGGCAGCCAGTAAGGCAGAGGGCTGTTGGAGAGAGAAATGACTGGACGTTTAACTTAGATATCTTAACTATCCAGGTTGTGTCCTGGGCCACCTTCTCTCTCTACACCCTCTGCTTTGGTGATCCCATACATTCTTATGGGCTTGTGCAGGTGACTCACACTCTCACTTCTCTCTGGAGCTCCAGGCCTGCATCTTGTTGTTTAGTCATTTCAGTCATGTCTTCTTCTCTTCATGACCCCATTTGGGGTTTTCTTGGCAAAGATACTGGAATGGTTTATTTTTATCTTTATTTTATTTTACAGATGAGGAGACTGAGGCAGACAGGGTTGTGACTGCTTATTGCACATAATAATAACAATAATAATAATAATAATGACAATTAGCATTTGTATGGAACTTTCATGCTTACAGAGCCTTTTTACAAATATTATCTCATTTGATCTTTACAACAGTAATAATAACTAAACTTTCTATAACACTTACTATGTGCCAAGCAACATGCTAAGCACCATACAATTATCTCATCAGAGCCTCACAACCCTGGGAAGTAGGTGCTATTATTATCCTCATTTTACAGGTGAGGAAACTGAGGCCTGGAGAGGTTAATTGATTTGGCCCAAGGTCCTCTAGCTAGTAAGTGCCTGAAACTGAATTTGATCTCAGATCTTCCTGACTTTTAAGTCCTGTGCTCTATCTCTGATAGTATTTCCTGTAGGCATGTCTTATCCGCCTTCTGAATTTCTCTATTTCTGGTTTGGGCACCACCATCTTTCCAAATGCTCTAATTTGTACCCTCAGAATCCCCCTTGCTTTTTACCTCTTTTTTACTCCCTGTATCCAGTCACTTGCCAACATTTATAGATTCTACCTCTGTACTACCTCTTCCATTTGTGCTCTTTGCACCATTCCCATGGCCCCCCAGCATGGTTCTTGACCTCATCACCTCTAACTTAAGCTATTGCAGTAACTTCCTATTTGGTATTCTGGCTTTCTTGTCTCTTGCCTCTCCAATCCATCTTCCATAGAGCTGCCAAAATATTTGTGCCGAGGCAAAGGCTGATTGCACCACTCCCCAGATGAAAAACCTTCAGGATTTCTCACTATTAGCCATAGGATGAAATTTAAATCCTCCAGCTTGGCATTTAGAACCCACTCACTCTCAGGCTTCAATCAACGTTTCCCGACTTCACATTTCTTCCATTTGCTCACCGTGCTATAGCGAAAGTGTCCACCTTTGTTGTTTACTCGGCTCTGTATTCCATCTCTTGCTTCCATTTTTGTACAGGACACACCCCATGCCTAGAATGCACTGACTCCTTATTTTTTTTCCTCCTTCAAACTCTATCTTCATTCAAGGCTTCATTTGGGGCCTAACTTCTATGGAAACTCTTCCCTGATCCCCATAGTTGGGTTGCTGTCTCTCTCCTCACTTTATTTCATTTAATTATCTGTTTACTTGTATGTACTTTCCAGGAGAATATCAACTTCATGGGGGTGGGAATATTTTTCATTCTTATCATTTTGTATTGTTAGTCTAGTGCCTAGCTAAGTGGCTGACACATAGTTTGTATTTGATGAAGCTTGGTGAATGGAATTAAAATGGGAGGAAATAAATGTTCACAGGCCCATCCAATCATTCCATGATCAACCTAAAAGTTAGGCCAAATCAATCACCTACACGTGGGTCTTTTCTTTTCCAGGCCTTGGCCACTCAATTTCTCTCACCAAGGGAAGAGTCAAACTGCAGACCAAGCTTCCAGTCTCTCAGCTCCCTTCTGTAGAGGGAGTTGTAAGTAAGGTGAATTTTAGTGTGTATAAAGTGGATTTTTTGTTATTCTTTCTTAGAGTTTTCTTCCCAGGATCCATAGCCATAACAGATGTTAGATATGAGTTCTCACGATCATGGTTGAAAACAGTTCCTACTGCGAAGTTGCAGTAGATATAGGGATGAAGTAATGTAAAATCGTGAGGCTATTGCTGGCAATATGCCTTCTTTGTCTGCTGCCCTATAAAGCAAGTGGGCATTGGTCAGTGAGTGGGGACCCCTTTAGGGGTGAATGCACAAGCTGGAATGCTATGCATGCCTTGATTGGCCCCCATCAAGGCTTGAGAAGGGGAATCTGCGTGTTTGCCTCAACAGGCCCCCATTGAGGCTTGAGGAGGTTTAGGAGAGTGCACAAGTTGTGCCTGTCTAGATTGACCCCATCGAGGTGGGGTTGTTGCCCCTCCTTCACGCTGGTCCCTGCATTATTAGGGAATTAGGGTTTTTAGGGAATGCTGTAGGACTTGGTGTTCCCATTATCAGCAAACTCCCTTTGAGAAGACTAGGCTAGAATAAAATAAGCTTATTTAACCCCTTATCATGACTCCATTCCTGTCTTCCAGTCTGACTGGATCAAAAGCCAACCTGCTAGTGAGAGGTGCCACAAGCCCTCCTGTGTCTCCTTCCTAAGAAATGGCATAGTTGGTGTGTTCTCCTGTCCAGCAGGAGTGCTGATGGCCCAGTTCTGTGCTCGGACGGTGTGAGAGTGCAGGTGCCTGGAGACCAAGGGCAGCCTACTTGGTGGCCAGTCGTCACCTATGGAATACTCCTCTTCACCAAGGCTGCTATAGCAAGCGTGCTTCTTCCCCATGGCACTTAGTGGAAACCTGAGGCAAGCAGGCTACTCGGCCTTGTGGAAACCAAAGAGAAGACACAAAAATACAAATTGTTTGACCAGATTCTCTCTTTTCTTACCTGCCAGCTGTGCTTAGTGTGTACACATTGCCTGAGAGAAATTATCCTACAAATGTTCAGATTAAGTTTTAAATTGGGCATTTTTTAGAAGACTGTGAAATTAAAACATATCTTCCTTTAAATATGAGTTTTTGCATATGTTTTAGGAGGAAAAAGAACTTGCTTTAAAGGTTTTTTCATCCTTGTTATGTAAAGGAGACGAAGTTATAGGAAAGAAAAGCATTCCCTGGGTACTTCAGAAATTAGCTGGAATGTTGTTGAAGCTGGCCCCATTTCCCTGACTGTCTTCTTATTCCAACCAGAAACCAAACCCTGGGGATTTGGAGCCTTTCACCTCTTGAATTTAGCCCTAAGGGCTCTCTTTTCCTAATTGGCCATTACTTCTCCTGGCCCTCTACCTCAGGCCATCCCCAGCAGTGCCATCTTCTTGAGGCGAGGGGTACCTTTGTCTCCTTCTCTTCCATTTCTGAACCGTGATCCAATCAATGCTGTCATTTTTCTAGGAAGGAGTGTGTCAGTGTACTCCCTTTTGCCCCAATCCTCAACCCTGGCCCCTGTTCCCATGTGAGAATGCAAGCTCTTTGAGGGCAGGGATTGTTATAGCATTTGCATCCCCAGCATTTAAAATAGTACTTAACACGTTTAATTAACACATAATTTAATTTAACACATAATATGTGTTTAGCAATTTTTTTTTCATTAATTGGTTTACCTCTTACTATAAATGTTGTGAAGATAATCCCATGGAAAAGTTTAGTGGGAAGAATACTAGATGTGGATCCAGGAAGACTTAGGTTTGAATCGTTGGTTGTTCAGTCGTTTCTGACTCTTTGTGACTCCATTTAAGGTTTTCTTGGCAAGGATACTAGAGTGGTTTGCCATTTCCTTCTGTAGCTCATTTTACAGATGAGGAAACTGAGGCAAACAGGGTTAAGTGACTTGCCCAGGGTCACACAGCTAGGAAGTGTCTGAGGCCAGATCTGAAATCAGGAAGATGAGTATTCCTGCCTCCAGGCCCAGCAATCTATCCACTGAGCCACCTAACTACCCTAGTTTTCCCCTCTTAATACTTATGATGAGGTAGAAAAGAGTGCTTGAGGTAGATGGAGCAAGCAGGACATGAGACAGTAGATAAGACGCAGGATGTGACCAGCCAGAAAAATGATCAAATAAGACTAGGCATTGAAACCCCCACCGTGGACTTATCTGTGTGCTTTCACAAAGCCCCCTCAATTGCAGAACCTCTCTCCCCCTCCCCTTTCCTGTTCTCTTTGCTTATCACCTCCAGACTCTCTGATACCCCAGGCATTTTGGAGCCGTGCTTGCTCCCCCCATTCTCTTGTCCCCTTCTCCCTATTCCATAGAATTGTATTTAAACCATACCTGTGACCTAGTTAACGGCCTTTGCCTCCTACAGGAAGCAGGGGCCACTCTGCTCCCTTGGGGAGAAGGGCCTGCTGCCTCCCATGTGGAGTAGAGCCTGTTGGAGCTCGGCCTCACGGGGAGCAGGCCCACTTGGATGCATCACCCCAGTAAATGCTTTTCTTTAACTTGGAGACTGAGTGAATTATTTCAGGACACTAGGACCTGCACGTCTATTCCTCATCATTTCAGGTAGCACCCCAACATTCTTGGGGTCCACTTGAACTCATCACCAATGGCTACAGAGAAGGTCTAAGTGAATTCTTTCACAGCCGAACTGCTCTCCCAACTCTGACCTCAGCACTTAGTAGCTGTGTGACCATGGACAGTTGATTTGCCCTCTTTGTACCTCAATTTCCTTATCTATAAAATAAGCATGATAACACATGTGGTATCTGTATCACAGGGCTATCATGAGGCAGAAATGAGGTGATCTTTGCAAAGTGCTTTGAGAATTTTGAAAAGTGCTACATAAATATTATTTATTTTATATTATTATTATTTCATTATGAATTAATACAATGTAACATATGCAGCTATCATTTGGACAGTAGCAACCATAAGATCCTAGATCTAAACCACTCTGATGGCCTGTTTGCAGGCCTGTTACTCAGAAGTATTAATTTTATCCCCAATGAATCCAGAGAAAAACCAGGGACCTCTTATATTTGAGACTGCAACTAAGTTATGTTTGACATTATTCCAGTGAAAATGTGTTCTGTTTGACTCTTTGGAGTACAACTGAATTCCACTCAAAATATCAAGAACAATTGAGTTAAACTCCAAGAAGTCGAGTATAATTCAATTGCTTCCCAGATTAAATGCTTGCAGCCTCAAAATGAGAGACAGGTGGATAAATGTAGGCACAAGGCAGTTGCCCCTAGAAATTTGCATGGAGAATTTCTTCCAGCAATTTAATTGGGCGGAGGGAAAAAGACCCCGATTTGGCCTTCAAATGATCACGTTTGATGCACGAGAAAAGTGTAAACCGAGTATGTTGCTGGAATATAGTGTGGAGAAATAAATGCCCAACATGAACTCCGGTTGTCTGGACTTACCCCCCTCATGGGCTGCATAAATGCTAGCATAGGACCACTTAAGAACCCTGCGCTTTAGTGGATAAATGTCTTGGAGTCAGCAAGGCCTGAGTTCAGTTGTTACCTGTAACATCAAACTGTGTGACTCTGGGTAGGGCTTTTACCCAGTCAGAGAGTACCCAAGGCAAGTCTCTAAGAGAATAAGTTTCTGGTGAATTATGAACCTGTGTCAGTGAAAACCCGATGGAATTAGAAGTCCAGATTTCCTCCCAACTCCATTGGGAAAAAGCAACTTGTATTACTGTCAAGTGAATTTCACTGTTTTGTAAAAATCCTTCATTTGTTTCCTGACCACGGTTATATTTTCTTTTCTTTGTTCTCCCATGTGGATGGATGTACCTGGTATGGCCAAAAGATTTTGTGGCAAATGGTCTTTCATTCAAGTCATTTTGATTTCTGCAGTGGAAAGAGCTCAGAACACTTGGGTTTGAATCCCAGCTCTGATGCTTGCTGCCTCTGTGACCTTGGGTAAATCCCTTTTCTCAAACCTCAGTTTCCTTATCTGTAAAAGAAGGGGCTTGGATTAGAGGATCTCTGAGCTCTTTTATAGCTCAAAAATGTATGATCCTATCATCTAGGGGTGTTTGACAACTGGCCCTCTGGGAAAAAAAAAGTACACTCACCAAACTTTGAATTTTAATTTCATTATTAACATTTTTCTCCATCACTTAAGTTGAGATAACAGAACAAATCAAGCACCGATTTGTGGCATTTGCTGATTTCCAAGGTGTAAATTCCTGCCCTGAAATTTTAACTTACAGTTCTTGTGAACCGATACATCTGGCCCTATCTATGGATTGGCCCCTCCATGATAACAGGGGCTGTGTCCATGTGACACTGAAATCCAGGGTTGTACACTTGCAGAAATGACTTGTCAAAAGGAACAGTAAGTGATCTCTGGCCAGCCCTGTCCCCGTTCCGTTTTAGCTAGTACTTATTAAGCGTTGAGCGTTTGTACCATTCTTTATCAGGTACCATCAATAATAGCTCAGTGGGGAAAGAGAACCTCACGTAGGAGGAAAGCAGGGAAGAATCCTGAGGTAACATAAATGCAAAGAAGTACATGTGAGTATTTCTGTTGAGGGAAGGAATTTAGAGTAAGAGAAAGATCTCTTGTCACAGTTTGTCTTGCATATACCCACCATCTTCCAGAGAGGGGAGAAATTGAACCCAGCTCTGGTGAATGAGATCCATGGCTTTCAGGATGAATATGCTGGTCACATCACCACTGCCCATATACTTTCAGACACATTCTATGTCCTGCCTCTCAAGCAGGCCTTAGCTCTGACCATGGAGCCCATCACCTCCTAGAAAAACACAGATGCCACAGAAGTTCCTGTCTTCCCTAACCCTACCCCAACCAAGTAAATGGAACCACACAAAACAACAGCAGGAAAGACAATGTGGGAATCCTGAGTAGCCACAACCAAGCCATAGCGAAGGCCTTGCTAGCTGTGCACTTTTCCACCATGGGGAAGCCCTTACAGCCACTGGGCTAGTTTAACAAGGGGATACCAACACTGAAAGCAACATAGAGCTGGCTTCAATTCCTGTTAGATCTGAGTAATATCTCTGATGCTTATACCTAATGTTCAGCCTCAGCTGAGCATCTCTCCGTAATTGTTGGTAACATCTTTATGAGGAGCTATAGTGGTGTGCAAATTACTTGGGACAAGCAGTCTTTATGCTTTGATTTCATTTGGTGATCGCAATGGTCACACGTTAGGGTAATTTTCTCATGGGAGTTCTAGCTTCTCTCAGCAGAAGCTGAGGGTCACAACCTGTTGCGTGGCAAAAACAAGGAAGTCTCACAGGACCTCTCCTTTGCTGACACACAGCTCCCACGGTTGGCTCATACCCCTGATACGAGGGCTGCGGGTGTCCAGCAGACTTGGTGATTGGCTATCACGTGGAGATCATGCTTTGATCGGGTGTTACGAGAGATATAAAAGAAAGCTACTAGCACTTAATAAACGGAGCTTCTGCCCTCTTGCTGTCTCCCGCCTCTTCAATGGGCCTCCGGGTTAAGAGTATCGAGCTGGTCTCATGCTCACCACTGCGGTGGCCGCGTCAGTCACACGTATGTACTTCTACTGCAATTAAACTGATTCACAAATTTGATATTGACCAGACCATTACCAGATCTTAATCCAGATGAAGCTGCTGTTGCCATCTTTACTTTGTTCTCTTTTGAGTGCTGGATCTTGTGGCATACATATGTTTCATTGTTCTATTTAACTTTTTAAAAATTCTGTACTTTTTAAGAATGGCCAGTATTCCAAGGAAATCTACAAAAATGAAGGCTGGTAAAGTTCCGACACTTCAATGACTATTAAACATGTTGTAGCCTCTCTTGGTGTGAGGACAGCAAGAATTTCAAAGATCATTCAAGACCACCACAAAACAGGATCAGTTACATCAAAACAGAATAGTGAAATTGAGGTGATGCCAAGAGCTGACCAACTTTTGTTGGGAAGTGGCCCAATTAATCCTCTGAAAACATGTGGAAACCTTCAGAGAGACCTGGCAGCTGGAAGGTCAGAAGAAGAGCTTCTAATGATGGGTACGAGGAAGAAAGATTTAACTACTTAATATTCAAAAAATGTGTCTTCGACTAATGAAATTCTTGTTTTCATTCTGGGCTATGCCGAAGCCATTGTTAAAAGTCCAGGTGAGTCTGGAAGATCTGGGCTTCTTCATTAGATTATAAAACATTCACCATCCAAAAAGTTTGGGGGATTTTCAAAAACTTTCAGTGGGTCAGGGGATCTTGTCCTTATCAAGGAAGGGATGATGCCTTCTCATAAATATATTGATGTATTTAGAAGCAGAATTGTTTCTGAATTACAGGAATTCCCAAGTGGAGGTAGAATGCTGCAATACGGCCTTGTATCATGCAACAACAAGTTGGATAATTGATCCAAGCAATAGAGATAAACATGCTTCAGTGGCCTGGGAACTTGCCCGATTTTATTGAAAAACTATGAGCTCTAAGGGCAGCTAGGTGACTCTTCAGTGGATAGAGTGCCAAGCCTGGAGTCAGGAAGACCTGAGTTCAAATCTGACCTCAGATACTTCCTAGCTATGTGACTCTGGGCAAGTCACCACTTTTTGCCTCAGTTTCCTCATCTGTAAAATGAGCTGGAGCTGGAGAAGGAAATGACAGACCTCTCTAGTGTCTTTGCCTAGAAAACTCCAAAATGGGGTCACGGAGAATCAGACGTGACTGAAAACAACTGAACAGCAAATGGGTTCTAATCAAGACTGGACTTGGAAAAATGGACTATTCATCGAAGGCACACTTAACATTCAACATGATCAAAGAATGATTTCGTGAGGAGGAATCAAATAAGGTGTCAAAATCTTGTGAACTCAAAGACTACTTGCATGAAACAAGAGATTGCAGAAAAAAAGGAAGGCAAACTGCATACGAAAGATATGCATACACACATAATTTATATGTCACAAATTAACTTTGTCCCAGTTAATTTGCACACCGTTTTAAGTCTTGATCTGATTCTCAAAACAAAGTTAGATCCTGTGAAATCAAGATGTGGTCTCTCAATTATGCTTGGCAAGGGTGAGGGCAGGTGAAAATTCTGTTGGTGTTGTGAGCCAGATTGCTGGAAGCCACTGACTTTGGAATGATTTTTCCAGGTAGATGTTGGAGTCATGCAGTTACTCCTTTGCACCAGCTAATTAGCATGTACTGAAATTCCAACCATCTGATTTCTTCTGATTCATCTAGAGTCTCAGGCAATGTGCAGATACAACGTGATCAAGCTTTCATCTTACAGCTGCTATTTTGATGAATGGGAACTCTCTAGCTAACAAGCCTTTCGAAGCTTCTGTGAGTGTGAAGGTGAGTAGCTGTTCTTTAACCCCAGCACTGACCAAACAAGGAGAAACTGGATTAAATTCCAATAGGAGTGATTTAGCCTAGACACTTGCAGTTGTGAAGAATTTCTGATGGTATACTTTGTAAGGCACTGAAATCCAGCCAGCGTATGTTAGGAGGTAACTAAGGAATGGTTCTCTCTGGTAGTGGTCATTACAGGCTGCCTGAGAGGTGAACTCTGTGTCTCTGAGCTGCGCTGAGAGCCTACCAGCCTGCATTGTGTAGAGTATCCATGTTGTTACTGA
This sequence comes from Vombatus ursinus, assembly GCF_900497805.2. NCBI lineage: Eukaryota > Metazoa > Chordata > Mammalia > Diprotodontia > Vombatidae > Vombatus > Vombatus ursinus. The sequence continues at coordinate 2,255,392 of NW_020944235.1, read as the reverse complement.
AGTCAGTATGATCACAGTGTGACATTGTTCTGTTGAATATCTCACTTGAGGGTTCCTTATCTGAGGTTTGAAAGTGAATCAGACATTGGAGATTTCATATGGTCCCCATATATCAAGGGACATGAGTAATTTGCTTGTTTCTGAGCCCATGGAATGAAGAGTAGAGGATGTTGGTTATTCTTTTATAGAAAAATGATGCAGATTGGACTTCCTGGCAAAATTAGGAATTGTTTCAGATGGATGCAAGTCTTAGCCTTCCACCCCCTTTGGTGAATCTTTCTATTAGCCACATCCCCCACCAACCAAGTTCAGCCCACTGTTTTCCCATCCAATCTCTACTTCTCCCAACTGAGATAGAAAGAAAGAGTACAATTGTTTTTGTGAAAGGAGATTAAGAGTGTGAAGCCATTCCCATTGGCAACCCCCCCCCACACACACATGCACACACACTCCCCACACACCCTATAGGATCTATTCTGTCTTCCAAGGTTCAAGTTAGGAAGCTCTGTGCCACCAACATGGAAGGGCAAAAATGGCCTGGCAAGGGGAGCAAGAATTCTTGAAGGAATCCCTGGGAACGACAGCCCCCTGAATGGTGTTTTCTGCAGCCCCTCAGGAGAGACAGAGACGTCAGAAGACTGGTTTCTAACTCTGAGCACTTGGCTATGAATCCCATTTCTGTGGTATGGTGTGATGTCAGGTAATTTAGGGCCAAATATTTAGAGCTGGAAAGACATCTTTGGGATCATCTTACTAGATTGCTGTGTTTTACGGAGTAGGAAGTTGAGGTCTAGAGAGTTTAAGTGATTTGCTTAGGATCACAAAATTGGTAAATGGCACAGCAGGGATGGGAAGCCAAGTCCTCTGACTCTTGATCTGGTATTCTTTTCATTGTACTGTATTGCCACTGAGGCTCAAGCTCCCTCCTCCAGAAAATGAGGATATGACCTCTAAGTGCGCTTCCAGCTCTCGAGGCCAGATCCATTCAGTATAAAATGACAGCCCTCTGCTAGATGCCCAGTGCTGGCCTAAGGCAATAGTCCGGGGGATTCTATTCTGGAAAAATCTTAGCTTCTCAAGAGTTTTCCCTTCCCATGGTATAGTGTGTTTTTAGGTGGTTTCAACAGAGCTTCAATGTATTATTTAAGTGAGTAAACAAGAATGTTTCATGACGATCACTGATCAAAGCTTAACGTATTCTCCATACCAATTCAAATTTTATCAATATGCTTTTCTCATATTTAACTTGAATTAAAAAAAGCCTACTAAAGTCAAATTTTTAATATTAATTTCTTTCCTGTGTCAGTTTGAAACAGAATTACTTCATGAAGATGAACTTCAAAGACAACTCTCTCCCCTCTCTTTCTCTCTCTGCAAACACCAACATTATTAGGACACAGGACCGTTGGGTTTGCATTACTTTTTTATATCAAATGTCCATTGGCATCTCTGCCGATATATAAATATTTCATATGTAATATTTTTTTCTTTGGAAGATTCATAGTAAAATCTTCCACAGAAGCAAAACCTGGGAAAAGTTTTCATCAGCTATCTTTTTTAATCATCTTATTTGGCTTCAAGTCACTTCCCGAAAGAAGGAAAACCCCAGATCTTTCTAAATTATCATTTTAAAATAATAATCTTCCAAAGCTAGTGGACCTTTAAAGAAAACAATCTATTTTACAAACAGAATCTATGAGACAGACTGAGCAAACAATCACCAGTTATAAAAGCTACGTATGGTCATCAGATTCCAACTTTTAACAAGATCCTGGGGAATTATTTAACTTCCCCCCCAAAAAATATCTTAAATGATGAAGGCAAACTCACTTTCTAAACTTCAAATGCCCATTAGCTACCTTGTTTGAATCTAGAGTACTTCTCAAAAGGATTTAGCAGTGCCCCTTCCTGACGACCTCACGTGAAGTCCAAATCCTCCTGAGAGGGATAGCTGATTGTCTCTCCCACCTTGGTGGTCAATTATTCTCTCTCAAACAGGGGGCCCTAAAGGACATGGGAGTACTGGGGAGTAGGCTGGGTGTTTGGGGTGGAGTAGAAGGGGAAAAAAAAGTATAGGACATAGTACCAAAACAGGGAGTGATAGGAGAAGGGAATAGAAAGGACAGAATGACAGGGAGGAGGGGTGATGATGTTGAAGACCAAGATGACGTGTGCTACCAAAGGTGCTCGGTATTTAATCGCTCCTTCCATTACTGAAGCATGGCAGCATATGGAGAAGAGTTTTTGGAAAAGAAAATCATCTTCCTTGAATGGTATAAGCCAGAGGTGGGAAATTCAGGCCAGGTGGATGAAGAGTTAGAAATAGAACAGCGTGGTTGCAGTGTTGGGACTAGGCGGTGGGGGCTGGGAAGGCAGACATTCTGAACCACCATTTGTTACACTGGAATTCCGCTTTTTAAAGGTACAAAGATGGAGGATAACAGAATCCCATGTATTTAGCAAAGAATGACAATGGGACTATTTTATTAATATCCTCTTGGAGTCCTATCACTCAGTATTTCCCACCCATACCCATCCTCCAATAAACCCTTGGGGAAAACAAAAGGAAAACTTGCATACACTTCCCCACTCCATATAATACCCAGCCTATTCACTCATGCCCATTGATTGTCTGGACTTGTTCCCTAACAGTCTGAACATTCTCTTAATTTCATCTTCTCGGCTCACTTGTTCCCCTTAATTTATAAAAAATCAAGGTTTCTTTTTGGATGGCCCCATAGTACATCCAGTTCAAGGACAATATCTCCTATTCGGAGAGTGTTGTTGGGCCTGTCAAATCTCTGTAGGGGCTTTTGGTGCTGAAGTGACTGAGTGGTAAATGCTCTCAGTGGCAAGGGTAGAGTAATAAGCCAACTCCACTTGAGACTTTTCCCACCAGAGTAACTCAGAAATTGGGGAAGCTGTGAATCAAAATATCTCATCCTTTTTATTAGTGATTTGAAAAGGAAAAAAAAAAAGTCAGCCCCCAGCCCAGCAAAATGAGTTGAGGACCATTGGCTTTCGAAAGCAAATTCTTCCCCAAGTGGTTTTATTGTTGTCTTCTTCGATAACGCGGAAGCTGACCTCTGCTGAGAAGGGCAACCACTCATCTTGCTCATGACTTTGTGTCTTTGCTTTGGGGCTGTCCCCAGCTTTTCTCCTTAAGAACATAGGGCAATTTAATACCTCTGGCTTTTCAATGATAACTTTCCTAAGTGTGTGAGTCAAATGGAGAAGAAAAAAAGGAAAGAGGAAAAAAAGAAGGCCTTGCTTCACCAAAGATGGGAGACCACATGATTGCATTCATTTCCTCTTCTATCTCTGAAATGCGGGAGTCAGAGGACCCTATTCTCTGTCTCCCACAAGCCTGTGGCAGGAGCCCAATCAGAAGGCTCATTGTTCGGGGACAGTCACTTCCTTGGTCCTGCTGCTTCTGTCTACGTTTTCAGGAGTGGTCTGGTGAATGTCCCCCACCCCCACCCCCGACCTTGTGATAACAATAACAAGTGGCATTTATTTGATATATTATCTTCTTTCAGGGTACTGTAAAAATGAGCTGGAATCACTTGGAGGCAGCTATCTCAATGTCATGGCTCCACAGTTTCATTAAAGTAAATAGCACTAATGAAATAATATTTGTATGGACTTAAGTGCAAATGTTTTGTCAATTAGTAAAGAAATGTAATCGAAGGAATATGAAAATATGAGTCCCTTCCTGAGTCGAGGAAGTTATATGGAGATGACTTGGCATAGTGCAAAGAAAGCTGGATTCGGATTCCGGAAATCTGGGCTCAAATCTCATGGCTCTTCTGCCACTTAATATCTGTGTGACAGTGGTCTTATCCTCTGTGAGCCTTGGCTATCTCATCTGTAAAATGGGTATGATACCTACATCAGCTTCCTTCTGTGGCTTTTGTGAGGATTGGATGAGATGATATGTATAGACAGTGATTTGTAATCGTACAATGCTATGTTATTGAAGTTGTCAAAGTTAAGGCAAAAAAAAGGAAAAACTAATGGTTCTAGCTCATAACCTAGAATAATAATAGCAGCTGTTTATATAGCACTTGAAAGTTTGCCCAAGGCCTGCTGTCATTATCTCTCTTGAACCTTATAACAACTCTGTGAGGAAGGGACTGTAGGTATTATCCTTATTTTGCAGATGAGAAAACTGAGGCTTAAAAGTGAGTTGCTCATGGCTGACCAAAGTAAGTGCCAGAGATAGTAGTTTGAAACCAAGTCTTCCTGATTCTGAATCAAACATGCTGGCCCGTACACCGTGCTGCCTCTCTAGAAAAAGATCATGAGATAAGTTCTGACTGTGCCATTGAAATAATATTTGATTTCATGCATTGTGTGATTAGAGCCCTTTTTTTTTCTCCAAAGAGATCAGAGTAGTGAAGAAATACTATACAAAGTATGAGAGTAATCTGGGGTTTCTAGTTGCTTTGGCTATGTCCTTATTAAACTATACATATATTTGGATAATTCAGCTCCATTCAACTAAATTTGAACCAATTCTACATACATGGATTAAATACCTACTATATAATTATGGGGAAGATGACAATGCCACTGTCCTTGCTGTCAAAGATCAGCTGGCCCTGGGGCACAGCCCATATGTCAATGAGTAGAGTGTAGATGGTCAGGCAGGGAAAGGAGAGACCCAGCCTTAGTACTCCAGGACAATTTGGGCAGGGAGAGGCAATTGCTACAGAATTGTTCTCTTAGACATTACTGTAACTGGAAAGAAAATAGAGAAAAGAGGAGGACGGTGACAGAAGGCATACACAAGAATGATGATCTCAAATAAGAAGCAGTCTCACTAGGCAGACTTTGTTTGCCATATTGAATTTCAGTGGCCTCAAGACTGGTTTTCATTTTTTCTACCAAGAACTATAACTCACTTCAGAATCTTATACCACCTGTCATTTCTCAACAGCTTATCTCTTTTGCCTTGCCTTAACAATTTCTTTTTTCCTCCCCCTCTTCCTTTTCCCATTTTTTCCTCCTCCCATATTCCCCTACCTGTTTTTATTCCTCCTCCATCTTTCCTCTTCCTCCATCTTTTCATTCTTTTTCAATGTCACACTTCCTTCAGCCTGCTTTCTTCCTCTTATATTTTGCCTTCTTTTCTTTGGGTCCTTCGTCTTGGCTCCTGCTTCTCCTTCTCCTCTTTTCCTTCAGTCCACATTATTCTCCTGCTCTAGTACTGTTCTTCATCTCAAGTTCTTCCCATGTTCCAGTATTGTCTTCCTTCATCTCAGGATCTTCTGCATTAATATGCTTGTCTTTTAGCTTTAATTTATGACAACTCTAATTGTTAGGAATCCCCCCCCCCCCCATATCAAGCCTAAATTAGTGTCTTTTCAGCTTCCACCAAGCTGCTGATTCTGCCATCTGGGCCCAAACAGAATTAAAGCTAATCTGTCTGCCTTGTACATCAAAGCTCTCCACTGCTCTTTTGTCCCATCACCCCCACACTTCCCTAGTATAGGATAAGCATGCCTAGTTCCTTCAACTGGGCCTCATACCCCAGAGGCTGTAGGGAATTTGCCATCCTAATTGCCCCTCTTTGGATACTTGCCAGTTTAACAATGTTCTTACTCTCGTGCCTTGGGCTAAACACGATGTTACAGATGAGGTCGGACAAGGGCAGGATAGAGTGGGACTTAATCACTAATAGGATATAGGTGGCGTTAGCTCAGGTGGCTTCGACATGGCTTTGAAGGCTTATATTGAGCTTGCATCTACTAAAAGCTTGAAATCTCTTTAAGAACAACTGTTATCTAACCTTAGTACCTCACTCATCCTGGACTGGTGAAGTTGAATTTTTGTTGAATTTCATCAAGAGTATGGGGCCTTCCTGGACCACAGTTTACTCATCTGTTAAATGAGGAGAGGGGTTGTGTTGAATGTTCCATGAGGCTTTTCCATTTCTACATCTAGCATCACATGAAATCTGAAAAGTGGCCCTTTGGTAATTTAAAGTTAGTAGGATATGGAAAAAAAATAAGAGATCGTTGCACTTACATCTTAATTTGGTTCCAGGATCTCCTGAATGTGTATACTGTATACCGACAGCCTCCTCTCTCCCTTTTTTTATGCAGTCGTCCTTCAAGGCTCAGCTCAGATCTCCAGTGTCTCTGAGGGTTGCCTTGTTCCCTACCTGTTAGTTGTCTCTCCATCCTCAGATTTTCCCGGAGCTCTTTGTCACATCTTGCTCTTGCCTCTTTCATTCCTTACCTTGTACTTAATTATACTTGTTTTCCCCCAAAATGAGCCCATAATTTATTTCTAATTTTTTTTGCTATTACACATAATGAAACAAATAGATTTTGGGGAATATGCAGGATTTTACTTGTCATTGACCTCCTTGGGTCATAAACTCAGGAATGGGATTCCCCAATCCAGATGTATGAACAGTTTATATACTATATGTTTTCATTTACACAGCTTACCACCCTTGCGGTGGGGCGGGGGGGGAGCGCCCCATAGAGGGTAAGGACTGTCAACTTGATTCATAGTGTAGTTTAGCACGTGCTAGAGTGCCTTGTACATTGTTCACTTGAATCTATACCTGTCTACCTCTAATCTGTATGCTCCCATAATCTCCCATTAAGGGTCTTGTCTAATTCGCTGAATACCTTTCTCTGGGTTTTGAAACAATTCATAGGTACCAGTATAATGTCCTCCTCTAATGTGTTTTGAAGAGAAGCATATCCTCTGAAGTCATGTTGTTTGGGGCAGCAGCACCACTCCGTTTAGCAAGGAAATCACTGATTTTCTGGCGAAGGACGTTTCTAGGCTCCTTTGATCTCTGTCTTGTGGCAACTGCTCTATATCATTTAAGCCCCTCTGAGAGGAGGTGCTAATTAGAGTTAGTAGCTTTGCTTTTGCTCATTTGCCATTTTCCAGAGTCAGCAGCCGGTTTCAGGTCTGGTCAGACACGGTACGATCATAGGCGGTGTTGGCTTTATCCTTTCTTCAGATTTTGTGTCGCCTTTGGCCTTTGCTCTAACTCGTCTTCTGCCTTGGCTGACTAGGTACGATGACTTCCATGTTCATAACCAGGGCCTCCCCATGTCCAACACCTTTCGATTCTCTTCTTGAAGAAAGTATTCATTTTCTGCAGGCACAGAAGCTTCTTGAGTTCAGAAATCATTTACCTTTTGTCTCTTTATCCCCAGTGTCCAGCACAGTGCTTCAACCAGAGCAGAGATTTAACAAATGCTTCTTAATTGGGGCCAGGTGGTACAGTGGATAGAACGCCTGGCCTGGAGTTAGGAAGACTCCTCTTCCTGAGTTGAAATCTGGCCTCACATACTTTACTATTTGTGTGACCCTGAGCAAGTCACTTAACCCTGTTTGCCTCAGTTCCCTTATCTGTAAAATGAGCTAGAGAAGGAAATGGCAAACCATTTCAGTATCTTTGCCAAGAAAACTCCAAATGGGATCACAAAGAATTGGGCATGACTGAACAACAATTTATTTTTGATTAATAAGGATTCTGAAACATCTAGGTATCTCTGCTATCTCTTATTTCTTATTTGTGAGCCTTGTTTTATAACATTTTGACTCTTTTCCCCATAACTCATCTTTATATCGAAATAGCCAGTCCTCGAGTTCTGTGTTCATTTTGTTTATAGAATGAAAATTCTTCATAGGTATTCTCCACCTCTTCTTTCTACACAACAAATGTGGACACATATGCAGTTCTTCTCTTCATGATGATCTTTTGGTCTCTGCTCAAGAATTCTGTCCGCTAAGATGCCATAGCCCAATAACTAACATTGACAGAGCCCTTGAAACTTTTCACATACAGAGTATTCTAGAAGTCTTTTAAGCCATCAAAGCTGAAAACTGCACTAAGACTTTTGGGACACCTTGTATGATCTCATGGGATATCTTGTATTATCTTATGATGGCCTTGGAAAATAAGCACTGCACTTATTATTATACCCATCTTATAGATGAGGAAACTGAACCTTAGAGACATTACATTACTTACCCAGAATCGTACAGCTATTTTGAGTGTCTAAATTGAATTTGAACTCAAGTCTTCTTGACTCCAAGTCCTGTGCTTTATTATTCCACTGAGGTTCCCCGAGTCTTATGAAACATTATTTCATATGACATTTGGTTATTGTAATAAAACCAACATAGCCAGCTCCTTCTCAGACCTCTCCGAGGAGATCTTTCTGTGAGCTATCTTTCCGTTTAGTGTGTCATCTGCTTTCGTTTTCAAGGAGAATGCTAATGCAATGTTAGATCCTTGGTTTTTGGATGGAGATCTCACATTTGAAGCAATAGTGGTCAATGTGTGTGGATATTCTAAAGATGATGTGATTCTCATTACCTTCTGTCTGTCTTCCTACCATTCCACTATCAACATTTTGGAATTAGAAGGAAACCACCTAAATAGGCCACCTCATTTCATGATTAGAAATGATGGTTAGGGTGCATGCACTGGCCAGTTTGGGGGAGGAGTAGAATGAATGTCTTGTTTCCTTCTGCATCAAGGGCCAGATTTGCCTGTTCTTGATTCCCTCCCACTATTGCAGAACAGCAGATGCATGCAAGTACCTCCAAATCCATGCTGGCAAAAATAAACCACTGATATATGGACCCATCTTTGTGTTTGGCTGTAGTCACATGTAATCCAGTAAAAGCTCTGATGGACTCTTGTTTCGCTTAATAAATAAAATTAGAGGGTCGAATGGTTGGCAGTAGTTTTTTCTGTACTCATGTACATTTTTTTAATAAAAAGAAGTCTTTTTCAACAGTTTTATCCACCGACCTTAAAAGTTTACCTGGGTGGGGGTTAGGAAGCAGTGTTGAGGAGGGAGGTTTAGTGGCTGGGGTTGAATAGGACCCCAGGCACAGGATCAATGTGCATACTGTGTTGTGAATTGTGCTTAACCAAAACTACAATCTATTTGCTATAATTAAATACCTCTTAGGATTTTCTTTTTCTGTAAATGCATATTCATCTATTTTGGAAGAAAATGTAACTCAGATGTACTTCTCATTTTGGATTTTGAGTGAGAAAATATAGTAGGTGGGCCCATTTGCAATGAGTCTACTGTTAAAACATTCCCGGATTACGAATGATTTGATTGTAAAAGACAAGATGATTAACATTTCCATCATGAGAAAATTGAAAAATGAGGAAAATGTGGTATTTTTTTCCATTTGTGTTTGCAAAGAATTTGTGATATGTGTATATGTATGTGTGTGTGTGTATATATACACACACGTCTGAGCAACCCTCATAATTGTGTATGTATGTGTATCTGTGCACTTGTGTGTTTATATAATATATGGATGTTCTAAATTTGTTCGTTATATGGGGTAAAGAGTTTGAAGAAGTAAGAGTCTTTTCACTCTTCTAATTTACTGAAATCAATTGATAAAACCCACATCAAGCATATGTATGTTTTCTTTTCTGAGCTAGAGTTTGCTATTTTAAAATGGTGCTGTTTCTACAAAGAAAAAAATTGGATCTTCTGCTCTGAGTCTCTGTATGCTTTCCTCTAGCCTGGCCTAGTGTTCGAGACTGTGGGGGTGGCATGGAAATGGTGGGCTGTGTTGGAGACAGCTTGCAGTGTAAGACAAACTTGTTGCAATGATGCTGAAAAGCAGAACACCTCATCTCTGTCCTAGAATGGAAAGGGGGAACAAAATGCAAGGCTCTGCTATGTTTAGTGCTGGCTGGCAAAAAGGAAAAAAAACAAAAGACATTTGACTCGATAGAGCAGAATGCAAGCTTCACCAGTCTTCACCTGAAGGGTTCCTTCCATGCATATGTGAAAATCATACAAGAAAAGGAAGCATTGGTTAGAATGAGCTGATATGGCTTAATTAAGAGCAGGTCAGGACAGGTTAACCACATGGCCTTTTTTTTTTGGATAGTGTTACTGAACTACTAGGTTAAAAGAATGTAGAAAATGCACCTTACTTAGATTTTAGCAAAGTATTTGGTAAAATCTTTCAGTTACCTGTATTTGGAACTCTTTGAATGGCTGGCTGCAAAGAAAAATCATTAAAGGTCTGTCATCACTTCCAAAGAAAGTTTCTAGTGGAGGCCTCAGGGACCTGTGCTTTGACTCCATGCAGTCTAACACTTTTATCAGTGGTTTGGATAAGGTTTGGATAATGGTTTGTATTGATGCCTTTTGCTTTTTGTCATTCTCTGACTCCTCTCCTCCCCACTTCTGCCACTCCAGAATCCTTTGTGAGGCAACTAGGAGTGAATAGAGTGTTGCACTTGGAAGTCTAAAAAGTCTGGTTTCAAAACATGCAACAGACTGACAGTCTGTGTGGTCCAGGCCAAGTCATTTAACCTGTCTGGGCTTTAGTTCCTTTTTCTGCAAAATAAGGGATTTGGACTTGACTTCCAAGATCTCTTCCAGCTGTACATCTATAATCACATAGCATTTCTTGTAACAAACAGGGTGTACAATTTTCTATCTCGGTTGTCCCTCACCTCTTGATTTTGAGGGCTTATTTTCCTCTGCATCAGTTCAAACAACTCTTCCTGTCTTTCTCTAAATTTCTAATGTTTGTCATTTCTTATTACATAAAAATTTTCCATTACATTAATAAATCATTTAGCCCTATTGCCCATTCCATCGGTAGTCACTTTGTTTCTAGTTCTTTGCTACCAGAGAGAGTGCTGCTATGAACATTCTGATATATGGATGTGTGCATACACACACATAGCCATAGTTATTACTGTCTGCTTTTTAGGGATACATGCCCTAAGTCTAAGGGTAGGAAATGTTTATTCATGTTTCTTACATAATTCCAAATTGCTATAAAAACCAAATCACTTCACAATTCCACCAGCAGTGTATTATGCCTACTTTCCCACAGTCCCTCCAATATTAACTATTGTCATTTTAATTATCTTTAACCATTAATTTACATGGTGTGATATGAAATCTTGAAATTGTTTTAATTTTAATTCCGAAAAAAAAATTTCCTATCCTTTGACCACATATATGTTTGAGTCAATTCCTTGTATATTTTGATTATTAGATTTTCTTGTGCAAATATTTCCAACTTTATTGCTTCTCTTCCAACTCTATCTTCATTGACTTTATTTGTGCAAAAGCTTTAAAATATATGCAGTCAAAAGGTTTTTTTTTTAATTTTTTATGGTCTCTTCTATCCATTGTTTAGTTAGGAATTTACCACCTAGCCAAGTTGTGAAAAGTATGTCCTCATTCGGATGTGATATAACTTTTTTATACTTAGGATGTGTTTCCATTTTGAGGTTATTGTAGTATATGGTATAAGATGTTAGTCTGTGTCTGATTTCTACCCAGCTGGCTATTAATAGCAAATGGCACATGAAAGAGAGATGTACACTTGCTTAAAGATACTTATTGCCATCCTGAAAGATATTCTGCACAGAGTTCATATAGAAAAGGGATTCCTTTTAGATAAGGAAATCCTTAATATTTGGCCTCCATTTTACCCCTCAAACAGAACCTCATGAGGACTGTTGCAGTAACCCCATAATGGTGCTCTCTGCTGCTGTTCCTTCAGTTCTCCAATCTAGCCTCCACACAACTGTCAAAATAATCTTCTTAGAGCACGTATTTAACTATGTTGCTTTCCTGTTCAGGAACCACGAAGGGATCCTTATTGCTTTTAGGATAAAATATTTTTCAACTTGGCATTTAAAGAACAATATGAGAAATGAAAATACTTTCACATTTATAAGGATGAGTGGCAAAATGGTACAGTGCTTAGATAGCTGGCCTCAGAAGCCAAGGAGATCTGTGTTCAAAGCCCATCTCTGTCACATGCAGGTTTTGTGACCCTGGGCAAATCACTTAACCTCCCAGTGCTCTTGAGTGAAAAACCAATTTTGTTTCTCAGAACTGTGGTAACCATCCTTCAGAATTTCAGCATAAAAAAGAATATCTTGGAGGCAAACAAGAGGAAGCAATTTACATACTAAAAATTCATATTTAACAGGACTATTTATCAGTGACAAGAAATAAAAGAAAAGGTCCCAGTATGTAATGCCAGCAAGCACTTCCTCCTCATGGAAACAAGTGGTTCTTCTGCCAGATTCCATCCTTGGGTTCATAGCATGCAGAAGTGGGCAGGGCCTTTGAAATAGAAACTTGCTAAACTATAGAAAACTAAGAAATTTAAGAAGATCTTAAAGCAAGAGATAAATAAATGCAGCTTCAAAGTAAAAAGGAGATAACGATTTTGTGACTTGGGAATTCCACCTTGTTTCAGAGTCATTGAGAAAACAAAGATGTGGGAGATCAGAACTAAGATGTAGAGATGTGAGGGATTAAAATAAAGTTACAGAGGAAGGAAGGAAGGGGGTGTAAAGGTCAGAGAAGACATTCAATATTATTTCATGAAGTTGAGGCACCACAATTGAAGGTCATTCAAACAAAGAAGTAGGAAAGGGGAAGAAGGAGGCCTCCTAAATCATATTCTTATCAGAGCTAGGCAATGAAAGCTTGAAAAAGAAAATAGAATAGATGGAGGAGGTGCTATGTGTGTGCTTTAGGGCAGAGATTGGAATCTGCTAGCTTCAGGTGAAACATTTTGGACATAATTTGTGCTATTCTCTTTAAGGTGATGGAAGGAAAGCCAAAATTCACAATTATAACCTTTGAGAGGAATAGCCTGAATCACCCAGACTTAAGAATTGCTGATTGAATTAGAATGCAGAACCTGATAAAAATGCTTAAAACATAGGGAAGAAGGTGTTTTATTTGATAAACCAAAATGTGACTTTAAAACCTGCCCTCCAGCAGGGTGTCTCATTTGTGTGTTAAAATCATATGAGATTACTTGATACAGCAACAGAGTTAACTTTGCTCAAGGGCCCTCTAATTATGAATATCAGGCAAGGCATAAAACAGGGAGACATGTTTATCACATGTTTTTGCCACTGTCTCGGTAGATGTCCAATCCAGAGTCCAATTGTAATAGGAGCTTCTTGTAGATAGTGAAGTCCTCCAGGTGCTCTTGTTTGCAGGTGATGTGGTGCTGCTTTTCATCAAGCACTGGAACACTCCAGAATTTCTTTTATAAGATGTCTAATCACTCGAAAGAGTTTAGGTTAACTATCCACATAGGAAAAACCAAATGGATGAAGAATGTTTATTGTCCAGACTATGGCATACCCCACTGGATGGACAACTTATAGTTGGTCCATCTCTACGGGTCATCTTGAACAGACATTAAAGATGGACATATAACTAGACTTAGAAATAAATGAGAGGGACTAGATTATATTTGGTAAATCATGTAGTACATTTGCAGGCTCCAAGTTTCTTTGTGAAAGAAAGGCCCATCTTTTTAGCATCACTATTTCCCTAGTAATGCCCCTTGATTATAAATTATAAAATAGCTCGGTCTCCAAAGAATTAAAGTTTCAAGTCACTGGAAGGGCAATGCAGAGATATGGTGGGAGTGACTGGTGATCAGAATGGTGTACAATTGGAAAGGGAGGTGGGCGAGTCAGGTAGTAAAAGATAACAGATAGAAGTCCTGTGTCTTCCACTGGTTCCTATGTAACGGCAAGAAATCTTGAGACAGAGCCCCAGCGCATTGGATGGGCCACTGAGAGAGGATTTATGGAAGGACCTAAGCAAGAGTCACACTGGGTGAACAGGTATCAATGGGATACAGTCTAATTCATACCATTGGACAGAATGTTCACATCAGTCAGATGACTGATTCGTTAGGATATGGAATAAAAGCATTGAAGATATTTAATATGATGGGCTCCGTTAGAGGATCTTCAGTTCCCTGTTATTAGAGCTGTTCAGGCAAGGGCTAGATGACCACCAATTGGGTATGTCATGGGTTACACTAGATGATTTCTGAGGTCCTTTCCAATTTTGATATTAAGATTTCCTAAAAATGTGTACACTGCCAGAATCACTAGCTAACAAAAAAAACTTTCTGGGGATTTTCAAGTAAAGCCTTGGTGGCCGCTTTTTGAATATATTATATAGCAGATTCCTGTTCAGGAATGGGTTGGGGTAGGTGGGCACTGAAGATGCTTCCAATGTGGAACTTCTGTGATTCTGCCCGTTTTGGTTCCATTTCTCCCATGGTAAAAATAGTACTCTTTCACTTTAGCTATAAACCCTGGGCTTCCACTCAATTGATCTTGCTTCATAATGTGGATCCAGAAAGGGAAAGGTGATGAACTTAGATGAGGGTATTTTAGCTATATTTCTTCTGCTGCTGCTATTCAAATATTTTAATGACTACAGAATAAATAATTCAGTGCCCGATTCACGTCTGGTAAGAGGAAGAGCCAACGTAGGGCTTTTGCATTCTTTTTTCACCCACTGCATTAGAATCCTTGTATGATTTTCTGTATCCATGACACAATGCATAAAATATTGGCCTTGGAGTCAGGAAGACTCATTCAAATCCTCTCCAACACATAGTACCTCTTTGACCACTGAAAAGTCACTTCACCTTGGTATTTGAGATAATTCCCTAGGTCACAGGGATGGGCAATCTGCATCCTCAAGGCCACGGGTGGCCCTCTAGGTCCTCAAGTGCAGCCCTTTGATTGAATCTAAACCTCACAGAGCAAATCCCCTTAATAAAAACGATTTATTTTGTAAAACTTGGATTCAGTCAAAGGGCCGCTCTTGAGGATCTAGAGGGTCACATGTGGCCTCAAGGCCACAGGTTCCCCACCCCTGCCTAAGGTTTCTCTGTTAAGTCCTAGCTATCTCAGAAGAAGAAGTTCCCATGCAGGAGTCATGGGAAAGTCATGGATCCTTCATCAATACATGAATGAAGAAGAATTTTTAAGCATTTACTGTGTACAACACATTGTGCCCCCCCCCGGGGATATGAATAGGAAAGTCAGATAGTTCCTGCCCTCAAGGAGCTCACATTCTAATAGAGGAGACCACACATAGGGAATATTTCACCTGTAAGTCAGGTAGAAAATTCCCAAGGTTTTTAGGGTGCAAAGACAAAGATGTTAGTGCATCATCTGTAATGTCATTTCCATTGATCAAACCATAACTATTTCTGATGTTGAAACATTTCACAGTACCAAGGATTTTGTTGTCAAGAACTTTCTTTTTGGCTCTTAAGTAGCTGTGGCTGCTGAGATGGCAGGGGGCATGGTTGTCAGGTTAAACTTCCACTGAACAATGGCTATGGGGAGCAGACGGGTAGAAATGTTGATGGGGTTTTTGTGGGAGGAGAGGGGCTCTTATCCCCAGGGCTCTTGGGCCTGCCTGACCTTCAGTAGCTGGTAGTAGGCTGGTGGTGGTTGAGGAAGAGGGCAGGATGGTGGGCCTCTGCTCTGTAAGTGTTGCTCTACTCAGTGATCACTAGCAGGTCTGGGCTAGAGGCATAGCATTATAGTTGGGCCGGGGAGGAGTGTGGCAGAGGGGAAGGACACTAGTTCCCAGGGCTTTTGGAATTTGGTTTCTGGACTGTCTCTACTGGGATCAGAGAAGAGGTAAAAGTCAAGATAATGCTGGTGGTTTGACCTGCCTGCCACAAGCTGCCTCCTCCCTCAGCAACCCTTATTGCGTTCATCTAGGGTGGCCTGGCTGCTTGTTGGCGGTTGGTTAGCGGTTTGGGGCAGGGGAGGTGTTAGCTCCTGCTCCATTGGGTTTTGCAAGCTTGGATGATGGCTTTGGACATCAGGCTGGGAATAAGGTTGGTGGGGAGTGGGGGATGGGTGAGCCCTGTAGGCCCTGAGTTCTTTGATGCTCTGTGCTGGGCTGTCTCCTCTGTCCTTTGAGAGTAGGTTGTGGTTGGGTTGGTGGTGGTGGTTTGACCCTCCTGGCACCTGCTGCGTCCTTCTCTCCCTCAGGGTGCCTAAGTTCTCTTGTCACATAGTTACAAGTATATTCCAGGAATATGGACAGAATATCAATGTATTTTTGTGTTGCTTTGGGATGTAAGGGAAACATTTTAGGAAGAGAAGAATAGTGCACGGATGCCCTTAGATACATTGTCATCCCACGAAGTTCACTGGTTAACTTTCGAGCACAGCAAGTAGTTGAAGGAGTTTATGAGTAACTTGAAAGTTACTTGAAAGGAGTTCCTAGGGAACTTGCAAACGTTTTTGGAAGCTGGCTCGATGTGCACTTAGGAAGTTGTAGGAAGTCGTTGGCTATTATCGTGTTCTCTGCTGGTGGTCTGTTTCCTAACGTGATTCTCGTTTTTGTTCCCCTTTTTGACTTAGTCTCTCTTGTTCTGTTGTGTTGGCTAGCAAAGTGAATTCACGAAGACCTTCTTGTTTCCTCCTTTGTATGCCTAGCACTTAGTCCTGTGCCAGGCAAGCACTTAAAAATTAATGTTTAGTTATTATACCGCCCAAGTTGTTGATGACAAGGCTGGTTCACTAGGAGATTGGCGTTAATAACTTAGTTGCCATGTTCTACAGATTTGCCAGCGTCTCAGAGATACTTGCCCAGGGTTCCACAGCTAGTAAGCTTAAGAGACAGGATTTGAACACAGGGATTCCTTACTCCAGCTCCAACACAATCTCTATCCTGCCACTGCAGCGTATAGTGTAGAAATTAGGAAGGGTATTGATAAACTCGGGAGTCTGAGGGCAATGAGAATCCCAAAGGCTCTTGAGTCCATTCTGAATGAAGATCAGATGAACAAACCAGGACTTAGTCTGGAGAAGAGGAAGAAGCTGGTGGAGGAGGAGGGGTGGAGCTTGTTAAGAGCTGTCTTCAGGTATGTGTTGGACTGGCTCTTGTGGAAGGGAGACTCCCTTTGTTCTGTTTGGTTCCAGAGAGTGAGTTAAAAGGAGTAAGGGGAAGTAGCGAAGAAACCAAGTTGGATTGGATGTCTTGAAAAGCCTCCCAATTATTAGAACCTGGGAAAAGAGGGCTGGGCTGTTTGGAGAAGTGGTTAGTTCCCCTTCTTTACAGGGCCTTAAGCAAAGCCTCGATGATCTCCAAAGTGAAGGCTGTGCCTCTGTCCCTGGGCCTTGGTATCAGCCATCATGGAGTCAAAATACCCAGATGCAGAGATCACCTAATGACTGTAGAAAGCATCTTAGAAGACAGAGTGGTGGTGACTGATAAGAGCCCTCCCTGCCTCCCCCCACCTCACCCCCCTCACAATTTTGTTTTCGGTGGGACAGAGGGAATCCTTTGGTTCAAACTGACTTGAATGGGTTGCAGTCTGCATTGCAGATCTCATTACCTTTCTTCTTCTGAACTTCTTTTGGTTGTTGGTACCATCAGTGTTAAGGTTACTCCAATTGACATCCCCATTGTCATCCTCCTCACTCTCCTTCACCACAGATATCCAATCCGTTGTGAAATCTGCTGGTTTCTACATCCAAGTCATCTTTCCTGTATGTCCTCTTCTCTCTGCTCATGCAGCTACCACCCTGGTTCAGGCTGTTGTCCCTTCTCTCCTGGATTACTACAGTAGCCTCCCAACGGGCCTCCTTGCCTCCTGTCTCTCTGCATCCCATTTGTCCTACATAAGGCAGCCAGTCAGGTTCCTAAAGCACGGCTCTGACTGTGTCATTGACCATGTCTGCTCAGTAAATCCCAGTGGCTTACAGTTGACCCTAGGAGCAAATATTATTCCATTTTTACCTCATTCTTTTGTAGTTTCCATTTCTTATGTAAGAGTTACATGATGTACATATATTTTTAATATAGTAGTACCTGTATATCATTAATTAATAAGTAGATTTACAATACTAGGTATACATTCCCCCCCCCCCCAATTTTTATTGATAGGGATGCCATCACAAAGGTTTGGAGACCATTGGCCTACTTAACTTCTTGTTGGAGAGGGGTGTATTGGAGATTCCTGTCAGTCAGTAAATACATACTATGTAGGGTGGCTAGGTGGTGCAGTGGATACAGTGATGGGCATGGAGTCAGGAAGACTCATCTTCTTGAGTTCAAATCTGGCCTCCGACACTTCCTAGCTCTCTGACCCTCAGCAAGTCACGTTACCCTATTTGCCTCAGTTTTCTCATCTGCAAAATGAACTGGAGAAGGAAATGGCAAACCATTCCAGCATCTTTGCCACGAAAACCCCAAATGGGGTCTTTGAACACAACTGAACAACAGCAGTAACAACCTACTATGTGCTTGGGGATACAAAGACAAAATTCTCAGCTCTCAAGAATGTCACAGTCTAATGGAAATAATAATAGTTTACATCTATATAGCACTTTACAAATGCACTTTTCAGACACTTCATTTAATCCTCTCTATGGGGGGCGGGGAGAGGCTATTATGATTCCCATTTTACAGTAAACAGAGACAGGTGGAGATTAAGTGACTTGCCCAGGGTCACACTGTTAGTGAGTGCCTGAGGCTGGATTTGAACTCAGGTCTTTTTGACTCCAGACCCAACACTCTATTCATCTTAAGACCTAATTGCCTCTGATTCCTTTATGGTTATGCTTTGGATTACATTCTTACTGATGTCCCTTCCAACTGTAAGCCTGAGAATTCTATTCATTGGGAAAAGTAAGTGTTTTATGTTTTATGTATGTATATATTTTATGTTGTTTTACTTGCTGTCGACGAAAATAGGTAGGCTCCCTGTACCCCAAATTGCTTTTATTTGTTTTGTTTCAGAGAAAAGCTAAGCCATAGAATGCATTGCAGGTGGAGCCTGTTCAGTCATGGCTTTTAGAAATTTTGGCTTAAGGATTTACTAAATGCCTAGGATAGTATCTACTGACATCTCCCAGCAACCCTGTGAGAGAGGTGCTATAGGTGTTATTGTTAACTGTCTTCCAAATAAGGAAACTGAGGTACAGAGAAGTGAAGGATTTGCCTATGGTTACCCAGCTAGTAGCTCTCAGATATTTCTGATTCGAGCTGGAGCTTCTCTCATGCTCTCAGTGCCAGTGGCACCATGGTGGGAATGAGAAACATTTATGCCATGGTTCCTGACCTTGAAAAGCTTGTTGTTTCATAGGGGAGATGAGTCAGGCAGTGAACAAAATGGAGTAGTGAGTTGTAAAAGGAATATCTGGATCACGCGCGCGCGCGCGCACACACACACACACACACACACACACTCACACACACACACACACACACACCACCGCCACCACGTGTCACAAAAGACGAAGGTGTGGAGTTGGACCTGACATCTAGATGGACTATCAACACTCCCCAATTCAGGTGCCTAATTGCCTCATCTCTGCATTTGACATTGACACAGTAGGCAGAGCAGGGTAACGTTCTCCTTGCTTGTGAATTCTGGTGTCGAGAAAGAGAAGGAGTTATACTTCAGATCTAAGTTTTCTGAAGTCCTTTGGGAAAAAGTTGTTTCTGCTTTTGTGGACTCAGTGAAAAATTCCCCACAGAGACTGTGTCCTAGACTGCTTTTCTAACGTGTCAGCTCCCCAGCAAGAGAAGCTCGTTGAGTGTTCATTTGAGATGTTACACCGGGAAGCATGGTATTCTCCTAATCATCTTAATGATGTGAGATGCTGCTTTTCCATTTCTGCCTATTGATGTTTAATGACCTAAATACCCTTCCTCCTCTATTTTACCAGGCTAGCAGTATTGATTATTATTGTTCAGTTAGGTGGTTGTTAAAGGCAAAGCAAGCCTGAGCAACAGCCCACCTGGGGAGCAAGGAGTTGTTTACATGATCAGAATGGACAAGAGCAGACAAGAAAAAAACCCCAATAACAAAAACTTCACCCTTTCCAAAGCAGTAGATTTTGCCTGATGGGATGATTCTTTCTAAGGCTAATTCCAGGACTGAAAAGCAGTATATGGAGAAAGCCCAAAGACCTTTGTTCTCCTTGCCAATCAGTGATAGTGATGAAAATGGTCAGCCTAGGTATTTTTCTTCTCACCAGATTATATGGTTTTCCTTCTCTTTAAGTAGCCAAAAAACCCTCCAGGGCCATGTTGATGGGTAGGGATTTCGCCACATGGCTCTCATTAGCACCAATGGGGGCCAAGTATCAGTCTCCTTATTAAGTGGATTAATTCCATTTCCTTGACCCCAACAGCCTTTAGCCTTGCATTTATGAAAATAACATTTTACCGCTGTCATGTTTAAGCATCTTTGAATGCTTCAAAAAACACAATCCCCAGCTGGGATCTCAATGAAATTACCTACTAAAAATATATGTGTTCTCTGGATGGCAACTCCAGAGTACATCTGTTAATGTTCCTTTAGATTATGGGGGAAATTGTTGCCATAGGGTAAAGACATAAGCCTCCTACTGTGAAGATATGGAAGAAGCCTTTCTGAAGCCATACCCATACTTTGGGGCCTTAACTCCTGTCCCATTTTTTCTTTAGTCTCCTTTCTGTGGGCACTCTAGCCCAAAATGATCTCTCCTTCTCTGAACTTGACTGGTTTTTCCTCTCAGTAATCTTTCTTTGGCACTCAATTGCATATGTCCTCATTTTGTTAGTTACTACTGATTTCCTGCCTGTTGAATGTTTAGGACCAGCCCACCAACCTATGAACCTTTGTCCTAATTCTCCACCAGCAGAGCCATAGTGAGACTGGGCCAACCATGGTTTTGACATTTACACAGCACTATTAAGGCTTGCAGTCTTTCAGTAAGGAGAAACACCTGAACTTAGCATCCAGTTAGCAAGAATAATTAATTAAAATAGGAAGCTACCAGATGTGGTACCCAGCTTGGCCACGCCCTAGGTAAGTTCTCCGTAGCAGAAATTGAGGATACTTTTAAAAAGCAGATAAGTTTCTGCCTTCTCTTTTCACAACATAGACAAAATATGTCCTCTGTTGTAATCAAGGAAAATAGTTAAAACAAGATGGACTGATATAGTAACTGCATCCTATAGTCTATTCAACATTCAATACATGTAGTTTCCCAGCTCATCTCTTCTCCAGGGCCAACATTGTTCATTATATTTATTGAAGGTACCTTTTATGCCACTTGCCCCAGGTGTCTATTTCACTACTTGCCCTAGGTGGAAAATTGCAAGCTATATTTCTGCCTAACAATATTTTAAGCTCATCAAGGGCCTGGAACAGACCTTCTACCTGTCTAGCCACCTGAGCACCTGAGACAGTGTTGTGTGCATAGTGCTAACATTAGTGTTGTATACATAGTCAGCATTTGGATACTTTTGTTAGATTTAATTGATTTCAATGGAATTGAGCTCAACACCAAATTATGCCTCTATGACAACTTGCCTAGGTTGCTATGATATTGGCTGCTATGGATGCTCATTTCTTATTGACCTTTCATGGTATCCACTTTCCTTAATGCGGTTACACCTTGTTCAGCTAGAGTCCAAGTAACCAGAATCTTCAATTAAACATAATATATTTTTTCTCTTTGAATTTTAAGAGAAAGAGGCAAATGACAATTAATCAAGCTGATAATATTGAGGATTTATTCAACGCGAAGGGTATGTCTTGGCATAAAAATCCATAGATTGACTTGTGCGGTTCATAGATTTGGACTATTACAGTTTTTCAAATATAGATTTTTGTTCACAACTTGAAACAAATATTCTTTCTGATTCCAATTGAATAAAAGAAAATAAGCATCTGGCTTTCTTCTGTTGATCTGCTAGGCTCAATAGAGGTTGAATTTTATCTCCTCAGATGGAGATAATATAGGAAGAGCTCTAACTAGAGCTGGTTGATCTGGCTTTTGTCTCCCAGCACCAAACTTAGTGTATCCTGAAAGCACTTGAAACTTTTCAGCAACATAGAAACCACCCAAGTTAGCGCCTGGTTAGCAAGAAGAATTAATTCGGGAGAGAAGATACCATGCTTTCCCTGGTAGCAGCTGTGTCCTACTGGAGCAATTTCCTGTCCCCCCCAACAACAACAATGTGGGGCAGACAGAAGTGATTTGTCCAAGGCCATGCTACCCTCCTCCCCTACTCCTTGCCCACCCCAGACAATTCATTCGGTAGATATATAAGGTCTTACATGTATTGTTTGCTCTTGATGGAAATGTGCTTTTCCTTCCCCAACCAGATTTCATGCTATAAATCTTCTGTACCTCCTATATCCCTCACAGTCATGAACACATACTAACTGCTTAATAAATACTTACTAATTGATTGATATGGAGTCATCATATATTACCCTCTCCCCCATGTATGAGATATCATAGGGTGCTGGCACCATCTGCTATGGTACTCCTTAAAAGAGTTCTCTAATGGCCTTGGTTGTTTCTGGTAGATAGGTCATAGAGCATTTGTGCAAAGGCATGGATAAGGATTGAGAAGGCTTCGCATCAAGGGAAGATTTTTCCCTCTGTACTACTTGTGGGATCGTTATTGCTGCTGCTGCTGCTACTACTAACCACCAAATGAGAGCAGCCACATCATACTCTGCTTCCTCATTACAACATGTAAGTGGGTGATCCTGTGGTCTGGAAGGCTCCAGCAGTAGACGGCTAGCTGGGACAGGCTCTATCATGCAAGAGAGGCTGCAGCAAAGCCTTAATAACAGATTGTTTTCTGAGGACCAACCTTACTAATTATGGAAAGGCGTATCACTAGTAGTCTAGCCACACAGTGATGAAAATTGTTTTGTTATGGCAATACATGAAACAAAGAACAGTTTTTACAAATACTTCTGTTTCTGTAGTGCTTGTAAAAGAATGGCGAGGAAGGTAGCAGAAAACACAAAGAATCCCTATTTTTAGACCATCAACAAACATCAGTCTGACTATTGATAAATATTAGCTCTTGGCCGGTGGCTGATGAGTGGACATATTTCCTAATCATATTAATATTTTGTTTCCTTTTACAAATTTCCTTTTTAAAAAAAATCTGAACTTAAATATGGAAAGGAGAGCATTTGAATCTACATAGGAAAACATCCAAAAAAGATTGTGTATAAAACTGAGAATCTTTATCATACTACTTGCTTACTGTAAAAACAAATAAAACAAGTATATGGACTTATACACATTTCTGAGGAAAATATCAGAGCTGAATAGGAACTTTGAAATAGAAACATCAGAGTCAAGAAAAACTCAGGTAAATTTCTTTAAGTGAGTGGGAGAGTTTGTATGATGATGTTACGTTAACATTCTAGCAGAGGGAGAAACTAGTGTCCCTTCAGAACCTGTTGTCTTTGAAGGGTGTTTGACAGAGCTACATAATTCAAAAAATTCTGAAGGTGGATTGGTTCTGTTATGAGAATGTTAAGAGGGGAAAGAAAATGGAGGATAGAAGGAAGATACTGGTGTAGAAAGGAATAAGAAAATGGAATGATTTCTGATAATTGGGTTATGTGAGAAGAAGAGTATACATATATAGAGGAAGGAGGGAGTGGGCATTATAGGAACATGAAATGGACATGTAAATGTAAATTTATTTTATATCACATGTAAATTTCATTTACACGAAATGGACAAAAGAAAGTTAAACCCATTTTGGTATACAAATACATCAAACTCAGAAGGGAAATGAGCAGAAATTGGAAGTTGAGGGAGACAAGGTGTATGTAAGCAAAGCAAACTTCCTGATCCTGAAGGGGGGGAAATTAAAAGGGGGAAATGAGAAGTTAACTAGGATCTATGAGTGTGTCCATCAATTGGAAAATGACTGAAAAAAAGTGTAGTATATGAATGTAATGAAATACTATTGTACCATAAGCAATGATAAAAGAGATGGTTTCAAAGAATCCTGGGAAGTTTGAATTGATGAATAGTGAAGTAAACAGTAGAATACTTTATAAAATAACAACATTGAAATACTTAAGAATTCTGTTTGGTGCAATGACTACCCATGTCTCCAAAGGACCTTTTTTGAAGTGTGTTACCTACCTCAGAGTGGTGATAGACTCAAGGTGCAAAGAGCATTGTTCATTTTTAGACATGGCGACTGGTTGTGGTTGTTTTTGCTTGATTATTCTTATTTGCGACAATTTCTTTCTTTGTTTAATTGGGAAGGAGAATTGGTGATGTTCCCCACCCCCAGTGAGGGCTATTGGGAAAAAAAAATACACAGGAGAGACTGGAAGCAAGTTTAGAGGGAAATGTAGATGAACAATTTTGAAAGTAATGTGTGGAATTTATTATATACATTTTAAAGAGAGCAAGCAGTATGAGATGTTGATTTACAGTTTTATATACAGTCCTCTCTTTGTGCTCTGCTGTGTATATAAAGATGATCTTTTTTTTTTTGGTCCTTAGATTCAGAATAAAATAATAAAAAATTTAAAGAGATAAAAAATTAAGCAAAGTCTTCCCAAGGATTTTCAGGGATGAAGAAAGAAGGGAGAACTAAAAACAGCAGAAAAATGGAAAAAATTGGCAAAAGCCATTTTTTTCAATTATTTTTTCAACCAAAGAGAGTAGAACTACCATGCTTGGACCATTACATCACAGTCCTGTATGTGTTTGTAAAGGACGTAGAAAGGGCACTAGGGAACGAGGTGGGAAAAGTAGATGAATTGAACTAAGCATATATAAAAGGAGTTCCATGCTGGAAGCAGTAAAATTATAAGGGCATTGTTGGACTATTTGGTATTGGAAGGAAGGGAAGAGAACAAGTCATGGAAAAAAAAAATCTCAGACTTTGTTAATACTGAGGAAAAGGTGACTGAGGGAACATCAATTAATACTGATCAATATGCCTACCATCATTTGCACAAAGTTCTTATACTCTGAACAAATCAAGATCATCCTTGATATAGGTAAGTAGGAGATCCCAATGGACCACATCATCACCATGTCACCATCACCTGGAAGATGCAGAAAATTTAAGATCCCATCATACTTATTGTTGATTACGAGAAAACATCGATTTGGTTTTATCAGCTGTTTTATAGCAAGTTGTCTCTCATCCATTTGTCAGGGTCATTTTGAATTCCTTGAAAGACGTAACAACAGAAATAATTCAGTTCAGTGACCTCCGACTTAAAAAAACCCCGAAAAAAACAAAACATCAGATGAGGCATAAGACATGGAGATGTATCCTTACCAAAATGATAGAAGAGATCTGGTACAGAATTCAGGGGAAGAAGTGAGTCCCCCGTGGCTGGGCAGGTTCTCCACTTGTTCCTCTTTGTCGATTGCATCAAGTCCCCAGGTATTTTAGAGCTTCCTCCTTGAAGAGATTCAAGATTTTGCCCTGGCTATCCACACAGGAAAAACCAAGTGGAATAAGAGGTGCTATCAAGTGATTGTAGGATAGGATGAGAAAATGAGCTGGTCCCATGGCAAAAGTGAGAGATGACAAGTGGATAGCCAGAGTACTCCATTTTTGTTGTTGTTCAGTCACGTCCTATTCCACATGACCCCATTGGGGGTTTTCTTGGCAAAGATGCTGGAGTGGTTTGCCTTTTCCTGCTCCAGCTCATTTTACAGATGAAGAAACTGAGGCAAATAGGGTTAAGTGATTTGCTCAACATCACACAACTCATAAGTAGCTGAGGCTGGATTTGAATGAAGGAAGGTGAGTCGTCCTGACTTAAAGCATGGTGCTCTGTCCATTGCACCACCTAGCTGCCATATACCCTTGTGATTTCAAGAGAAATTGAAGAAGGCCTCCAGCAGGTTGGGTGGACCCCCATGACACCGAATGGGCAGGTGTGGGTGGCGCATGATCTACTTTGTTTGCAGGAGCGTCCCAACCAAGACATCACTGATGTACTGCAATATCTGAGTAACAGCGACAGTAATATTAGTTGATTTTCAGTTTGCAAAGTGTTTGACAGATATTATTTAACTTGAGCCTCACATCATCCCCATGGGGTAGCCACAGCAGCAGGCATTAGTGTCCCTGTTTCCCAGAGGACACTACCCACACTGGTGAAATCATGGATCCAGTTCCGTTCTGGTCATCAAACACTTAAGTGCCCTCTATGTGTCAGGCATGAGTTGTTGAAGGGATACAAATACAACAAAAACGTGTCCTTCCCCTCAAGGAACCTACATTCTATTGTGTGGGAAAGCAATGTGCACAGATGAGTCAGTAGAAATATGCCCCAAATAATTTCTGAGCAGGATGGTGGTAAGGAGGAGAACATGAAAAACGGAGTCAGTAAAGGCCTCATCCATTAGGCAGCATGATCGGAGAGGAAGCTTTCAAAAGAAAAAGGTAAAGGGGTTAAAATATGATCTAGAAGGGCTTGAAATGCCCGTTGGACTCCAGTATTCTTTCAAAGAGGCTGTATAGCCACTGGGGTAGGAATGAAACGAGTATCTGTATAGACTTAGGCACCTCCCATCCCTACAGATGCATGGCCAATGCAAGTCTTTCTCTGGCTTATTGGGATTCTCCCTCCCAGACTTAATTATACCCTCCCTCCCCCCACCACACACACACCCAAGAAGGTGAGAAAAATTGCTGCTGTCCATATTGAGATAGAGGGTGCAAGGTAGCCAACCTGAATAAGGAAGCAGCCATCCTGTATCTGCAGCAAATAGTTATAAGGAGGAGCCTAACCTACAGGAATTTCACCCACATTACTGTTTAAATGGAAGAACAAAGAAGGCTAATGTTGAACAGAAATGAGTCCTGCTTCAGACTTTGACATTTGCCCTTAGATGTGCTTTAAAGAGAAGATATATATTGTTTTCAAATGGCTTGATCGATGAAATTGTCTTTACATGAAATTTTAGGTATCTAAATGAATATGGAAATAATAACAGAAGAGGAAAATAGCCACACATTAATATAAACATAGCTTTAGTGGAGGTCTAATATTGTCTAAGGACTATCTGGCGTGCCATTGTGCTAGATGGTCTCCAGAGTTTTGGTACAATCAAATTCCCTTGTAAAATGTTAATATCCCAGTCTCCTCAGCTCACTTGGGTGGCAGGCAGCATCTCTCACTTTGGTATGCATTGTGCACATGCAGTTCAGAGACACATTAATCTTTCTTTTGTTAAGTCTCTGCTAGCACATTTCCCGGCTCCAAAACTCATTTTGCTTAAATTCCAATCAAGAACCTCATTGTAGGAAAATGATATTTTCTCAATTAAAGAATAAACACCACTAAGACATGCTTAATGTTTGGTGGGTTTTTGTTTTGTTTTTAGGAAGAAAATGTTTAATTTGGTTTTATTTTAGTCCCCCCCCCAAAAAAAAGATTAGAATATAAAAGAAGACTTGAATCATCACTTGGATGAATGGTATAAAGAGGGGTTGATCAAGGGATTTTAATTCCCTCCCCCTCATCAGTTTAATGAGTTACAGAGAGGGGAGCCTTGGTTGGAAAGTTTCAATTGTCCATACCTCTCTTCTTGTGGAATGTGGACATAACCACAGACACTTTGTTGAGAGGCCAAAAGATATCAGTTTAAGTTTCAATGGTTTGTGCTGCCTCTAAGAGGCAGCCTCTTGGCCTGAGAAATGGTTTTTCACTCCTAAAAAAAATAAGCTCTTTTATTTACTGTATCTGGCTTATAGGAACTCCCTTTATCTACTGATAGACTCAAATCACTTTGATAGTTTGGTAGAGGTTGGGTGTTAAGTATTAAAGAGCCCTGTTATTACGACAGTGCCCAGGCTTTGACATAGCTTATCAAGGGGGTCCCTATGAAGTGCAGGGAGTGTCGGGAGTGTCGGTAGGGGCAATCTGTAAGTCTGTTAGTTGATGAAGCTGTTGCCTCCCCCTGACTGGTATGTCTTGGATAGATTTAATCTTGGTCTCAGACCCTAGTAGATCTTTGGCAAGTGTTTTCTCTACTAGTCAGCTCTTGGTAAGAACTGTAACAATAGGGCCAGTTCACGTCGCTGCATCTCTAAATCTGTGAGCTGGACAGGACCTTAGAGACCATTTATTTCAACCTGGATCTAACTAAGCAAGGAACTAGTGAGGCCACAAGGTGTCCTGTAGCCCTTGCTTTGAACACTTGCCAGACTTTGGGGGTAGCTGGAATCTGCCTCTCTGCAACTCCTGAGGATGGTTCCTAGTTCTTCTGCCCTTTGGGGCCAAGCAGATGGATCATCTTTCCCATGTCACCTGTTCTCTCACCATAATAGTAGCCAGTTTTTTCTTTCTCATCAGAAATTGGGCAGTCATTTCCCTCAGTGGACAGTCATGGTTATATTTCAGACCCTTAAGGCCTATACCATGTTCACATCCATGTTCTGAGGTAGAATAGAGGGAGAGGCTGTTATCTATCATCCCAAGCATGTTGAGGGATATTTTCCTTCCTAAGGCATGGCTCACCACGGAAGTCACCATATCCTTTTGTTCACTGTTGCTTATAACTTATCAGAATTCAAACCACTCAGTTGTTTGTTACCTATTTCAATCCAATCCAGTCCAACAGGCATTTATTTAGTGCCTCCTATGTTAATGACATTTTGGTTAAGACTGGGATATAAAGACAAAATGAATAGTCCTTGCCCTCTATTTGTTGTTTTCCTTTAAAAAGAAAAAAAGACTGCCTCTGTGTGTGTATGTGTGTGTTTTGTACTTCAAAATGAAATCAATAAGGATGTTAGCTGCAACTTTTTGCAATGTTGTTAGACATAAAGCTTCTGGCCCTTCCAGGCTCAGACCTCAAAGCAGGGGGCACACTAATTAGGACAGAGGAGAGCAGTGCTGGGGCCTTGCTGATAACACATGAGGCATGATTATAAAGTATGGAGATGGATTTACTTTTGCGACTTTTCAATCAAATTAGTTCTTTCAGTAAAACCCAGCATGTGGGTGGGGAATAGGTAATCCAGAACTGGGTAATGTCAATATTAGCTAGCTGGTCTCTGACGTTAATAAGCCTGACTGTCTAAGGACTCAAAACTCTACAATAATTTCAGTGGAAACCATCTGTTCCTAACACTTAGTGACTCAAAACCCCACTACCATCACTATAGGGACATCAGATGGCTAAGGACTTAAAATCCACCCATCAGGGAAAACAAAGAGATCCCTGCTTCTAACTTCAGCCAGCTAGTCTCTGTGTCCTCTGTGGTTCAGCCATGGTCATTGTCCAACTCATTTTTCACATTCACATAGAAATCAGTGTTTTGAATGAGTTAGGGTTCTGGAGTAGCAAATAGCAATTCCATGTGATATACAACAGTTTCCACTGATTGGAAAAGTACTCTCTGAAGATGGCAGAGAAAACGAGGGAACAGCTCAAAGCAGGCCCAGGGTTGCTGGCAAAGTCCTAATGCTACTTGAGAATCTATGTACTTGGTGTACATAAATATGGGAGCTTAAACTCTAGCTTAGGGTTAGAAACAGCTTTTTTTTTTCTCCTGTGGTCAGAGCTTAGTCCTTAACCACTGTCCACATGGCTCAGTGTTAATTTACAGGCTTCTTTTCCCCTCAACTGGTAGCCTTTACTATGCTTAGCAAATCTATATGGTTCTCTGGCAGATTTTTGCTATAGTCTCTATAATGAGGTTAAATTAGCCTCCTAATGTTCCTTCTCCCTCTAAATATGATGGTATTGTGATATCTCTTTCCATCTCTCCCATTCTGTGATTCATACATGTTTCTTCTTTTGGGGAGGTAAGGTTTTTACCTTAAAGCAAATACATCCCACTTATTCTGAGTTGGTGTAGATAAGCTATAGGTACCCCAAAGTGCACCCTTCTTACATATTTTTTTGAGTAAAAACTTGGTTACTTTTTGGAATCTCTTGTGCTTCCAGGAAACTTCATAAAATTGGAAATGGCTAAAATGCTGTCATTATTTTATGACTGAGAAAAGTATGCAACTGGAAGTTGACAGGGAAAAAAAAACCAAGCAAACAAAATGTTTATTGAAGGGATGGCCATCCAGCACAGTCTCACATCAGATAAAAGAATATTTTTGATGGGCATGAAATATGTGCAAGGCACAGAATAAATCTTTTTCCTGTAGCATACTTTCTTTAAGAAAAATATTTGGAATGTATTTTATCTAAGGCATGTCAAAATAATGGTGCGTTGCTGTGAATTCAGCACATAAAAGGGTTCTATTAGCAATCAACATGGGAAGAGGGATAAAGCAAGATTTGGCCAGTGAGGTTTTTATTATCAGTCATATTTGTTTTATTCCATGAGCTTGTTCTAAATCCATAAAATTTGCATAAGTGTGACTGCATTACTAATTTCAATTGCTAAGGTACTTAAACTGTGTTGTCAAATCTTAATTAACAGTTCACTCTTTAGAAAGACTGAGGGCCAGATTCTCCCCCTACTCAGTGGGGTGGTTTGACCTAAGTACACACAAGGATGCTTTCTTTACACCTCCTCTTGCTCCTTTCCAGGGTGGCAGGACAGGGTCCTAGGTCCCTATGGCAGCAAATGTGCCAGACACTTGAAGCCAGTGAAACAAAGATTTGGTTGAAACTTCCCCCTTTCTGCCCAGATCTCAACGACTAGGGAATGCACCATCTAGTTTCTTAACCTAAAAAGGAAAATGCATCTAGAAATGATCAACCCTATTGAGCCATGTATAGAAAACTGATACTAAAAGGTTCCATTTGCCCTCCATCTATCTAGTAAGCACTAATCCTTTCCATCATGAGAAATTCATTTGAAAGACAAACAATGAAATATCTTGAGTTTAATAAAGCTGGGCTAAGTCCCCTCCCCTTGCTTCACAGCTCCATTTCTTCCTTCTAGCTTCAGAGCTAGTTGTGGTCTCACTTATGGTCCCTGCTTTTCCTTCCATTGCTTTTAGCAATCTCATCTTCCACCTAAAGGTGGGAACCATTCCCAAAACCCCCAAAGAGAAGCACTGTCAGGCGATTCCCTCATTTCCTTGCCTGCAGTTCTGGTGAGTCTTCTGGGAGGTTCTTGGGTCTTGCAGAGATAAGTGGACCCTATGCTTTCTACCACAGTGCTGAAAAGTTTGTAGGAGCAGGAAGAAAGCTGAGGACTGAGAGGAACTGAACCCTGGAAGACTATTATGCTAATGGCAATATGCCCTTGCAAAGGAGGGTACACCTTGGAAGAACTGAAAACTTACAGGTCCTTGGAAGTATCTCTGAAAACAGTTGCACAAAACCCCTGAAGCTTGGGACAGTGCACCCTCCACACTGGAAACACAGCTGTACCCTAACAAAGAGTTAAAAAGTCAAGTAATTGGCTGGGAAAATAAGGAAACAGCAGAAAAAAACTCAGACTATAGAATCTTACTTTGGTGACAAGGAAGATCAAAGCATACAATCAGAAGAAGACAACAAAATCAAAGCTCCTACATCCAAAGCCTCTAAGAAAAATATGAATTGGTCTCAGGCCATGGAAGAGCTCAAAAAGGATTTTGAAAATGAAGAGAAGTAGATGAAAAGAAAAAGGAAGAGAAATGAGAGTGATACAAGAAAATCATGAAAAATGAGTCAACAGCTTGCTAAAGGAGACCCCCCAAATACTGAAAAAAATAATACCTTAAAACTAGACTAGACCAAATGGCAAAAGAGGTCCAAAAAGCCAATGAGGAGAAGAATGACTTAAAAAGCAGAATTGGCCAAATGGAAAAGGAGGTCCAAAAGCCTCTCAAGAAAATAATTCCTTATGAATTGGAACGGAGCAAATGGAAGCTGATGACTATGAGAAATCAAGAAATTATAAAACAAAACCAAAAGAATGAAAAAATAGAAGACAATGTGAAATATCTCATTGGAAAAACAACTGACCTAGAAAATAGATCCAGGAGAGATAATTTAGAAATTATTGGACTACTTGAAAGCCACGATCAAAAGAAGAACCTAGGCATCATCTTTCAAGAAAATATCAAGGAAAACTGCCCTGATATTCTAAAACTAGAGAATAAAATAGAAATTGAAAGAATCCACTGATCTCCTCCTGAAAGAGATCCCGAAAGGAAAACTCCCAGGAATATTATGGCCAAATTTCAGAGTTCCTAGGTCAAAGAGAAAATATTGTAAACAGCCATAAAGAAACAATTCAAGTATTGTGGAAACACAATCAGGATAACACAAGAACTAACAGCTTCTACATTAAGGGATTGGAGGGCTTGGAATATGATATTCCGGAGGTCAAAGGAGCCATGATTAAAACCAAGAATTACCTACCCAGCAAAACTGAGTGTAATCAGTGAGGGGGAAAATTGATATTCAATGATGTAGAGGAATTTAAAACATACTTGAGAAGCCAGAGCTAAATAGAAAAATTGACTTTCAAATATAAGACGGAAGAGAAGCATGAAAAGGTGAACAGGAAAGAGAAATCATAAGGGACTTATTAAAGATGAATTGTTTACATTCTTCATGGGAAGATGATATTTGTAACTCATGAAACCTTTGTCATTGTTAGGGTAGTTGGAATATATATAGGCAGAGGGCACAGAGTGAGTTGAATATGAAGGGATGATATCTAAAAAATAAAATTAAAGGGTGAGAGAGGAATGTACTGGGAGAAGAAGAAAGGGAGGGAGTAGAATGGAATAAATTATCTCATGTATAAGAGGCAAGAAAAAGCTTTTACAGTGGAGGCCAAGAGGGTGGAGGTGAGAAGGAATGAGTGAATCTTACTCTCATTGGTTTTGGCTTAGAGAGGGAGTAACATACACACTCAATTGGGTATGGAAGTCTATTTTACTCTATGTGAAAGTAGGGGGGAAGGGTGGGGGAGTGAAAGAAGGGAAGGCAGATTGGGGGAGGGGATAATCAGAAGCAACATTTTTGAGGAGGGATAGAGTCAAAGGAGAGAATAGAGTAAACCAGGGATTGGATAGGATGGAGGGAAATATAGTTAGTCTTTCACAACATGACTATTATAGAAGTGTTTTGCATGACTACACATGTATAACCTATATCAAATTGCTTGGGGAGGGAGGAAGGGAGAGAATTTGGAACTCAGAGTTTTAAAAATGAATGTTAAAAATTATTTTTCCATGTAACTGGGAAATAAGATACACAGGCAATGGGGTATAGAAATCTATCTTACCCTACAGGGAAATAGAAGGGGAAGGGG
Source organism: Vombatus ursinus (assembly GCF_900497805.2). NCBI lineage: Eukaryota > Metazoa > Chordata > Mammalia > Diprotodontia > Vombatidae > Vombatus > Vombatus ursinus. The sequence goes on along the minus strand of NW_020944235.1, from coordinate 2,222,552 downwards.
AAAAGAGAAGGAGGATGATAGACGGGAGGGCAGATTGGGGGAAGGGGTAATCAGAAAGCATGTTTTCATGGGGTAGGGGGAAGGGAGAGATGGGGAGAAAATTTAGAACTCAAAATCCTGTGGAAGTGAGTGTTGAAAACTAAAAATAAATTAATTAATTTAAAAAAAATGTTTCAATCATATCCAACATCATATACAACTTTGACCCAAATGCTTTTGGCATTTTTTTAAAGTAAAAAATGTTGAACTAGACCTTGCTGTAAGAAAGTACTAGAGTAAAATTTATACACACAGACAGATAACTCGTACAAGCTATTTTGTTCTTTTCTAGCTGAGACCTTGCCTCCATTCTACTTCTTTTGGAAATAGCTTGTTGCTGGGGAGAGGGGGGCATCCAGTGTCCAGATGTACATCAGAACTTGGTTGACATTTGAGTAACTCTGTTATGAAGAACTGTCCATGCATCATTAAACCAGGCCCTTTATAAATCTTAAGAACATCCCAACTTGACATAAATGAGAAGAGGCCAAAACCATTCCTAGAGTTGCTAACATGAAAACTGAGGATAAATGACAAATCATTGAGTTGTTCTACTAAAGGCTGAGATGTCCGTAAGGGGTGAGCATCTGTAACCCTTGGAGGTGTCAGTCACTAGAATTTAACTAGATGATCTTGGGAGTGGCATTGCTGTGCCACTCCCAGGGGTCCCTGATAAATCATAAGAACTCCAGCTAATGTCAGATGATCTATATTTTTAGTGTCTTCTTTTTTAGAAGTGGTCTGGCAAACAGAGCACACACAGAACTGCCCTTCCTCCTCTTTTCCTCTCTTGTCTCTGTGCAGGATGCATTTGAAAACCCACCTCAGTCATTAGGAATCTGCTAATCAATCTGTAGCTGTGATTCTTCACCTTTTTTGCATCTCGAACCCCTTTGACAGTGTATGGTGAAGCATATGGATAGACCTCTTCTCAGAATCGTATTTTTAAATGTACAAAATCAGATATATGGCATTATAAAGGAAATTGATTATGTTGTAATATGGTTATCAAAACATTCTTAAAAATTCATTCTTGTACTGAAGGTTAAGAATCCTTGATCTATATATCTATGTTGTTGTTGTTATTGTACAGGTGTGTCTGAGTCTTCATGACTCTGTGGACCATACTTGAGTCCTTGGAGTTTTCTTGGCTAAGATACTGGAGTGATTTGCCATTTCCTTCTCCAGTGGATTAAGACAAACAGACTTGTCCAAGATCACACAGCTAGTAAATATGTGAGGCTGGATTTGAACTCAGGTCTTCCTGACTCCAGGCCCAGTGCTTTATCCACTGCAGCGCCACCTAGCTGCCTCCTGTGTCTGTATCTATACACTATGTCTATTTTGTCATTAGGCAAGTTATTTCCTCTTTAGTACCACACCATCATCCCAAACCAATTCCTTGTTGCAGAAGACAATAACAACACACAAAGACACACGCACACAGACCCACACCAAGCACATTCAACCAAACGTTGAATCAAAGTCATCTGACGCTGACCACACACTCTACGCCTCTTGTCCTCATCTCTGTCCTGGAATAGCTTCCTCCTACCTGGTCTCCTTGCCTCAAGTTGCTCTTCTCTCCATTCTCTCCTCTGTACAGCTGCCATTTGGCTGGACCGTGGCTCTGACCATGTCAGCTCTCCTCGGTATACACCAGTGGCTCTCTAGTGCCTCCAGATTCAAATGTAAATACCTCAGTTTGGCTTATTTTGGAGGGACTGGTTCTTTCCTTCAGAAGACAATTTATTAATTTTCAGCATCAAAACAGTGGCTTGCTGGTTGCTTTTTCTCCAGATTGACTCCAAAATAAACCACACGGAAGGAGAATACATTTCAAGCCAATAAGTTGCACAGTGCAAACCTAACACAGACTGCACAGAAACCCCACCAAAAAAAGGGGGGGAAATTGAAAAAGATTAGCATACTGCCAGCCCGTAGACTGCGAACAGAGAGCACTCAGAGCCAGACAAGGGGTAGAGTGGGGGTTCTGTTGGTGCTCCCTACCCTAGAGAAACAAAGCTCCAAACATTTACATGTGTGTGTGTATGTGTGTGTGTGTGTGTAGATATATAAATTAAAAACGAGTTTCATACAGAAGCTATTCAAGATTTCTCCAGCACTGAGTAATACAAAGCACAATGAGATGGCACTTTTAGAGACAGCAGCTTCATACCCTGGAATGCATAATGAGATGAATTTCACTTGGCTAATCAGTGGCAATATATATATATATTTTTTTCAAGGAAGGTGAAGTGGGGTTAGGAGTAGATACCCCAACTCCTGGGGCACATGATCCATTCTGTGAGTGGGAGAGGAGAGGGAAGGCAATTTGGCCTCAGAGAGGTCTTGTCTGTGTAATTTGCTTGATTGATAATGATGTAAATGTTAAAAAAAAAAAAGGACAGCCAAGATGCCTTAAAGCTGAAGATCTGAACAGCACCCTTTTTTCGGCAAACTCCTCCTAGAATGACCCTTCTATCTTGGCTGGTGTTTGGTATGGAACATTTGAGGTTTCCCATGGTGGAGTCTTTTCTTGGGTATGTTTAATTCTCAGTAAGGCAAGCTAACACCTCTTTTACTCTTCTTTAAAAAAGGGACAGTGTTTAGATGGAAAGATTTCCCATCCAGAAGGAATAAAAGTGATTAGATGCAGCCTCGGAGCTGGGGAATTATCTGGAATGGCTTACAAATGGTTGCTACGACAACAACCAAAAAGGTAATTCCAAAATGTCTACATCATACAACATGCTTTCAAAGACACTATTGCATTGTGCTCAGGTTCCCCTAAATGTTGTTCCCTAAAGTGCTCAGCCCCTTAGGCTAGCTGGAATCTCTAGAGGAGAGCTGCAGAGACAGCTTCATGACATTGACATGGGGAGTTGGGCCTAGGAGTGGGTGAGGAGAAGCTAAAGATGAGCCCTCTGGTGAGAGGTCAGCTTTGGGCAGGTTGGCCTCCAGAGGAGTCAGAGTAAGTGGAAGGAACAGTAATGGGGTGGGGCTGGGCAGGAGGAGCAGAGTCTGGTTCGGCATGCTTTGTGTCTAGGGGTGCTCCTCTTTGGTTCATTTCAGTTTCTCTTCCAAGTCATCAGTTGTCTTTTCCAGCTTGGCTACCGATTTCTCAGCAAACTCGGCGGGGGTCTCTGCCGTCTTGAGTTTATCAGTAAGAATAGTTATCTCCTCTTTCTGATAATCTTTTCTTCAGCAGCATTTAGACACTTGAGGTTCTGGTCTATCAGTCTGATCTCCTCCTATATCTTCCAGCAATTGGACTCAGCCAGCTCAAAGGGCCCCTCGATGATCACCAGCTTGGGGAACGTCTCCTAATACTTTCTGTCTGCTTACTCCGAAATGCGCTTGGCCTCTTTCAGCTGGATTTCGTGCAGTTCCATCTTCTCTTCATTCTTCAAGGGCCCGATTTTCAATCACCTTCATACCTCTCTCACTCTCATTAGCTGCCTTCTCTGCCTCTTCTGGCTTCTGCAGAGTGGTAGTCAGGTGCTCCTGAGCACGGTCCAGCTCCTTTTCAGTCAGCTGGATGTGATGGTTGAAGGAAGATGGGACAGTGGGAGAGGAACAAGGAGAAGTGGGCTGGGGGATAGACTAAGGCTGAGCTGGCTTCCTGGACACAAAGCATGCCGAACCAGATTCTGCTCCTCCTGCCCAGCCCCACCCCATTACTGCTCCTTCCACTTACTCTGACTCCTCTGGAGGCCAGCCTGTCCCACTGGAGATGCCTGGTCCTCTTCTTGGCATCATCAGTCCTCTGCTGCAGTGCTTGAATCTTGCCCTTCACTGCCTCAGTGATGGTGATGCTGGCCATGTTGCCCAGCCCATTCTGGCTCCTGCTCTTCTGCCGCTTCCTCTGCTCCGTGCTGTGTTGCTTCTCTCTCCATTTGACTTTTAAACCCCTTTACAACCTGGTCCCTGCCTCCTTTTACACATTATTCCCCTTCACGTATGTGCCTGTCTAGCCTGACTAGCCTTTCTGTTCTCCCACAGCACTCCATGTCCCATCTCGGTGCCTTTGCAACTCGCTGTCCTCCATGCCTGGAATGCCTTCCCTTCTCTTCCTTGCCTCTAGCTCTTCAGATCCATAGTTAACTCCCTTCAAGAGTCAACCCTTCTACACATGTGAGCCTTTCCTGAGTGGCGTCACTCCAAGTTGCTATTATGTATGTGCCTATGTTTGCACACACTCATTCCTGTCTCGTTAGATTGTCGCCTCCATAATGCCACCCCTTGTTTGTTTCCCTTTTGCCTTTGTATGCCCAGTGCCTGGCACCGGGCCCAGTTTAGAGTGATTGCTGAATAAGTGATTGTTGATTGAGTGAGAGGAAGAAGTGATATTTGCATCTCACTTTCTGGGCCTGCGATGAGCATGAAACATTTATGAAAGCTTGTTAAATTCTCTTTTCTGATGGCCAGTGCAGTCTGATCGGTGACATTTGTGGAGAAGGGAATGAAATAGCTCTGTAGGTCATCCCCTTGGAAGGTCCCCTTTTCGTGAAAACCCCAAACTGCAAAGTAAAAAAGTCTTCTGAAATTTTGCTACACCACTAGAGCTTGTGCTCCCCTCCAATTCACATGCCTGATTCAGGGAGACTGCCATCTGGTTCAGCTTAGTGTTTTTGTTTTTAAAAACAGCTTTCATAATTGATAGATATGTCATATGTGAATTAAAATGCCATATTAATGTCTTCAACTGCTCAGAAGAGCTGTCATGTGGAAGAGGGATCAGACTTGTTCTGCTTGGCCCCTGAGGGCAGAACAAGAAACAACGGGGAAACAACATGAGGCCGGATGGCAGCCAATACTTACCACAGATTCTGAAGGCCCTCTCCTTCCTTACCTGTGGGCCCAGGGAGCCACTGGCTCCTTTCAAGACTCAGCTAATGCATCACATCCTACAAGAGGGCTGTCCTCTTGCCCAGGTTGTTACTATTCTCCTCACTCTCTCAGTTACTTTGAGTTTATATATACACATACATATATATATATATATATATATAAAGAGAGAAAAAGAGAATGGTTGGAGGGATGGAGGGATGGGCAGGCTTTCCTTATTTTTCCTTATCTCTTTTCTCCCAGGAGATTGAAAGAATGTGAGCTCCTTAAGAGCAAGGGATGGTTTTGTTTTTGTCTTTGTACCCTCAGTTCCTGGCACCATGCTTGCTGTGTAGCAAGTGCTTGTTGAATTGGATTAACAATCTGTGCTATCTGCTTATGAAACAGGCTGCCTTGGGAAGTTCTCCTCAGTGGACGTTTTCAAGGAAAGATTGGGTCTGGTCATTAATTGGATTTGTTAGAGTGGAGCTTCTCATTTGGGTATGGCCTTTGAGCTCCTTTTCAACCCTGAGATTCTGGATGAAATATAACGTAATTCCAAAGTTTCTAAAAGTAATAAGGATGTCATTCTGTCATATTTGTATGATGATCCATAAATTCCACATTCAGATCCAAAATGACAAAATATGGGCTTTGTGAGGAAATAGTCACCTCTGAGATACTGCCCAGATCATACTAATGTACCTACAAATTTTGTGGAGAAGACTTTCACACAAGCTTCCTCTTAGGTCCCACTCTGGTTCTTCACCAGGGTTGTTGCTAATGGAGGGAGGAGATCTCCCAGCGGATCCTATGGGGGCCCTCCACATTTATTCTCATTGAGACAAAGTTCTTTTAACTGGAGGTCCCTCTCAGAGGAACCTTAAAAAAAATTCCTCTGCATTATTCAATTTGCCACTTGGATGCAAACAGTGACCCTAGGCCAGTCCATGAAGTAAATCAACAATGCAGTTTGGGAGGTGACTTTGACCTCATTATTTCTCAGGAGAGGTGGATAGCAGTTGGCATAGAGAATGACCAGTTAAGATGTTGGCATTTTGTTGTTCCATCTCTGGAACGATGATCTCGTTATTGTGCAAGGAGACTTGTCAAGAGAATCCAACTTTCCAAACTGTGCTTTCACCACCAATGTTACAACTTTGATTTGTATTTCATTTTCGTCTCCATTTCCGCTGGCCTTTTTGGAGCCTAACATATCAGCCAGTGTGGTATATGGTAATAAAAAAAGAAAGGACCTTCCTTTAATGACCAAAGACTGACAAATCAGTTCTGTGTTTTATACTCGAGGCAGTAAAATTTATGGAAGCGCCAACACGAAACGGTAGATATGTAAGGAAACTTCTCAAATATTCTGATGATTCTAATTTTAAAAGCTGCCATTAAATAGTGATGGATAATGAAAGCACTGCTTGTTAGATAAATGACAGGAATGGCACTTGCAAACTGGAGAATGTGGTGCCCAGACCATTTATTAGAGAGGCTGTGAGCATTTGTGTAGGGGCCCCACACTGGAATGTACTAATGAGGTCAACTCACTCTACTCAAAAAGGCAACTGAGTAGTTGGGGGTGTTCTTTTAAACCATAAGCAACACATAGATCTCTAGAGTTGCTGTCTCAAGGTTAAATGCCTGGCTCCATGACCTTGGAGTGTAGTGACCCAGGGGCTTCTAGACGCTTGTCTGCTTAGTTGAGAATGTTGTGAATGAACCGAGGAATCATGTACCACCTCCCTCTCCCCCAGCCCCATCATGCACTGTGTTCCTTTTGTTCAGACCTATGAGTTCCTAGGGAGAAAACTTCCTCTTCAGTGTAGATTGGCAACCCTTTTGCCACACAGTCTTGTGTGGCATGTGAGAAAAGAGAGACTTGAAACCAGGCCTTTCTGACTGTGAGGTAAACTTTCTATCCACTATGTCCTGCTGCCTCTCACCAGCCCCTTCCAATTATTGCTCTATATCAATTTTGGGTCAGGGTCCCTTAACCTTTTGGGGAATCTGGACTCTTTTGGCAGGCAGTCTGATAAACCCTCCAGACCCCTGATCAGAATCACATTTTTGAGTTCATAAAGGAAAATAAGTAAGATTACAATGGGAACCAATTCTATTGAAATACAGATAATAAAAAAAAATCATGGACTTTAAGCTAAGAACTCATGACTTACAGCTAAAAAGAGGCATTGGAGGTGATGTAATCTGAATGTATCTTTTTATAGGTGAGGAAGTTGAACACCAGAAAGAAGGTGCCTTTTCCCATATCACATACATGGGTAATAAGTTGCATAATGGGGGGATTGAGTCCAGGGCCTCTCACCCCAAGACTAGCCTACTTTTCATTTCTCAATATTAGTTTAAATGATTATGACCATGGGGGTTCGAGCAATTACTTTTCCTGTTTGGAAACAAACCAAACCAAAACAAAAAACCTTGCAATTTGGGAAAGTTTGCCCACCCCAATGATGCATAGAACAGGATGAACCGTAGGCTATGTGTTTAGAAGCAGTTTGCTGAAAGCTCCGCAAGTTGAGGACTGGGTCAGATCAGAGGATTTTAGAGTTCTAATAGGAAATGCCCTCTTCCCTTGCCCTGTACCCAGGGCTCGTTCTTGAAGTGGGGTACCTCCAGGGTTGTTAAATGGCCCCCTCGGGCACATATGTCTCCCCTGCTGACCTTGCCCTTCCTTACATGACTGTCTTAAGGCATTACAGGCCAATTCACCCAACTTCAATTCTACAAGCATTTATTAATTAGCAAGTACTCATTGAAGGGCCTAGGTATTTCACCGAGTGTACATGCCAGGCAGGGCCCATAAGATATTTTGCAAGGCAGCCCTCAGCCTTGAGGACCTGAGAATCTGTTTATGTATGGTAATCTCTACACAGATCAATGCAGAGCACCAAGTTTGAAATCATAGATGCTGGGTTCAAATCGTGCCTCTGTTACTTACTTGAGCAAATCACTTAACACCTCTAGGCCTCAGTTTGAAGGAATTAAAGTGTTTATTAAGTCCTGATATGCCAAGAGTTGCCCTAAGTGTCAAATATACAGAAATATAAGCCAAACTCTTCCTCCCCTCAAGGAACTTGTATTCTAATGGGGGCACAAGAGATACAGGCCATTGGTGCCCAGAGAAAGGAGTTGTGGTCTCAAGGAGCTCAAGAAGAATGATCAGCCATACATAGGGCAGTCAGTTACCAGGCCCTCACCAGAAGTGAGGTGATAGTGGTGATTGGATTACTGTTTGCTAGAGCAAGAGCTGGAAAAGGGGTAGGGTAGACCAGTGTGCAGAGAAGATGGCAAGGAGATGGGCACATGGGGTATGAGATGAGGTGGTTGAATTAAATGGCCTTTAAGGGCTCTTTCAGCTGTAAATTTATGATTCTTTGGTCCTAAAAACTATAGTTTGGTTGGGGAGCAATGGGAGTGGTGGTAAGGAAGAGAAGGCTGAAGTGCAAATGTTAGCTGTTAGTATCCATTTATGACTTAACTCCTAGTTGATTGGTTCAGTTATTTAGCAGGGCCTTAAGAGAAGGGCACAAAGGAGAGATATGCTGGGATGTGAGCAGAGGGAGTGCAAAAATGTCTGGAAAACCAAGATGCCTGAGGATTCAACAGAGGCCCAAGGGAGGAAGGTACTCCCATTGTGTGTGTGTCTTTTAGAGGGGCGAAGGGACTGGCATCTTAGAGAGCAGGATGGGCGCTGGATGACTGCTAAAGGGCCCTTAAGGGGAGGATGTGGCAAGGCCAAGCCCAAGCTTCTAGTGACAAGAAATGACGTGGCTTCTCTGCTCTATCGATAAAAAGAAAACGTCTTGGGAACTCTTCTGAATGGGACTCCAACTCCTGTTGTCAATATCATAACATCAGCTGGCATGGGTTTTCCTAGTTCCTCTGTCGTGTTCCCCAGTGCCTCATGAGCATGTAGAAAATTAGTATGCCTCTGTAATCCAGGCACCGTTTACCAGCATTCTGCCAGCATTGTGTCACACTTTCCATCCATCCACCCTATCAGAAAACCAGTCACACTCTTAGAGGCTCTTTGGGGCTTTCTTTTTAACCTGAGCAGCCCAGACTCAGACCTTGCAGGTGTGCTTTCTCTGGCAACAGCTAGTACTATTGAATGCCCTCACTGAGTGAACCTCTGTTTGGGCTGCATTGTAAAGACACTCTCAAATCCCATTGGCATATGCTGCTGTGGTTATTTAATGGAACTCATCCATACCTGGAAGAAATAGCATAATAACAACAGAGCCATGTCAAGGACCCCTTCAGTTGGCAACTATCAAGCACTTGTAATGTGATGAACACATTTTCCCTTATCTCTGGCATATTCCCAGTAAGCGCTCACCTAAACTTCTGCCTCTGTTAGCTCTGGAGTGGTGGGGAGTGGAATGAAGGGCACCATCAGTGTGAAGGAGATGGACTCAGGCAAGGAGGAAGTGAGTCACATCTGCTGCTGCTGCTGCTGCTGCTTAGGGCAGCAGAAGAAAAGTAGGTATTGGGGTCTTGTTGACGTGCAGCCCAGTGCTGACCAGGCACATTCACTCTTCTTAAAAATACATTGCAGTATTCTGCATGAGGACACATGCCTGAAACTTTGGTGGAGGAAGTGCCCATGTTGATGCAATCCCAGTGCCATCAAAGTATGCATAAGATACACTCTGAGCCTTGAAGCTGGATGTGAAAGAAGTGTTTATTTTTTTATTTTTGGAGGCAATGGGGGTTAAGTGACTTGCCCAGGGTCACATAGCTAGTAAGTGTCTGAGGCCAGATTTGAACTCGGGTCCTCCTGTCTCCAGGGCCAGTGTTCTATCCACTGCACCACCTAGCTGCCCCAGAAGTGGTTTTTAAATACCCAGGAATGATTTGTACAGACTAGGGACAGATGCTTGGAGTAATAGAAACATTATTTTATTTTTTTGCCGAGACTCTGAAAGTAAGATTTACATGGAAAAGATGATCTATCTTGTGAAATAGATTGTCTCAAAATAGGTTTTCTCATTAAATAATCATAACAGCTTACATTTTTAGAGCATTTTAAGATTGGCAAAATACTTTACATATATTGTTTCATTTCAGCCTCAGAACAATCCTTGGCAGAAGGTGCTGTAAGATACAGAGCGGTTAAGTCACTTCCTTGCCCAGGGTCACACAGCTAGTAAATTTCTGAGGCAGGATTTGAACTCAGATCTTCCTGACTCTAGACCCAGGGCTCTGTCTCCTACACCACCTAGCTCCTTTAAACTATGTAATTTCTGAACAAACAGCAGCCTATGGATAATGTCTACTTCTTTTCTTCCAAATGGAATTATTCTCTTTCATTGTTCTGTATACAAGCATAAAAGAAACACATGTAAGTGCATCCATGTTCAATTTTTGGCCCTTCAAAGAATTCTGGGAACTGTTCCACAAAAGAACAAAAGCAGGGCTCAGTGGAAGGGGCAGAGAAACATGACACTAGCCCTGTAAGCCTCTTTTCTTCCCTGGGACTCACTTTCATCTTCTACCCAGTGAGAATGAATTAATGAATGAATGAGTGAATGAAAAAGCATTTATTCAATAATTTCTCGGTATCATGCATTGTGCCAAGTGCTAAGGCTACAAGCATAAAGGGGAAGACAAAGAGTTCATAGTCTCATAATTGTATTACTTGTACATTTTGAGTAGGAGTGGCCAAGAAAGTGATGATCCAGGCTTGATCTACCTTGAAGGTCCAAGGATAGACCCTTAGCAATGAGGCAGCTGTGGCTTTGAGGACAGATCACTGAGCTCTTTTCCAACTCTCAAGTTTTGTGATTGTGAAATGAGCTGTTTTATTGCACTGGCTTGTCTATTCCATCAAAATCATTGACTTTGCCTATTATATATGTTTATGGTATGCATATAGCTATATCTATAAATATATCTGCATTTAATTGTAGCCTTCGGGGGGCGAGATGAAGGGGAAAAAGAACAAAGTAAACAGTACACAGCAGAGAACAAAAGAAATACTGCAAGGGAGCAAAGAAAAGATGGACAGTTCTCAACACAACATGTGGTATTTATCATATAGGCTTTCTTGAAATAAAACTTTATTGCTATATATTTTGAATCCTCTCATGTTCTGCTGTACACGACATGCTTTTTTTGGTCTTTTCTTACTTTGTATTTAAGTTTTAATATTTAAGCTTATGAAATGGGATGCTATCTTTAACTCATTGGTGACCTGGACATTTTAGTAATAATCCCCAGCAGAAAGAAAATTTTCATTAATAATTAAGTATTTATTAGAGTCATACAATGTGTCCAATACTGTGTATGATTTCATAATATTAACTTTGACTTTTTAAATACTTTTTTTGAGTGGGTAAAGAGTTAGAAAGGATATTAAATCGGGAAGAGCAATTCAGAGTTGTGGAGTTGTGTGCTGTAGGGTTAGGGTAGAGGAGAAAGGGGGGAGAGGAAAAGATGGGGAAGGGAAGAAGGAAGATAGTGTTATGTAGTGGGAAGAGAACTGAATGTAAGGAGTCAGGAGATGAATTCCAGTTGATGCTCTGCCAGTAACTTTCCATGTGGTCTTGGGCAAGCCTTTTTACCTTCTCTTGTCCTGACATTGCCCATCTGTAACATTCTAAAGCTGAACTAGTTTACATTCAAGGTGACCAGAGCCCTATCTATGTCTAACTAGCCCTAATTATAACTAGCACCAAATTCAGTTGAGGTATAAGGATGGTCTAACCATGAGTGCAGTGCTGGGAAGGGGTTGCTTGACTCCCAGAGAGCTTCAAGGAAAGGATGCCATGGTAATGGGACCTTGGAGGAGCAGCTGGAGGTAGTTATTGTATGACATGGCCAAGAACTGTACCAAGATCTCCCCCCAAAAATGTTGGTACATCCTTTATTTTTCTAGACATAGCACTGAAGGCAACTTTTAGCTTATGACTTCAGGCTGCTTGCTTTCTGTTGGTAATAATCTCCATCTGCTTTGGGATCTCCCTTCTCTCAGGCCTGGCTTTTTTAGATTTGTCTCATTCTCTTACGCCCTCGACTTTATCTTGTCTTCCGCTCAACCCTTAGAGGTATTTCAAAGGGCTTGCCTACCAGCCACAAGTAGCTAAGGAAATGCACCAAACCTTAGTCTTTTCATTGGTCCTGAGATTATAGTTTTAATAACTAGTAAATTGATCATCTCAGAAGTCTTCCCTAGGAAAATTAGTTAATCAAATTTTGTCATTAAGGTTTTCTAATAACTGGAATGTCTATGGAATGATACAAACATTGCAACCATCTTAACAAACCAACTAGATTTACCATAGGGTAACCCAACGACTCATCAAGTGGGCATTGCTTTAGTAGAATACAATGACTTTCATTCTGCTGGTGTAGTTCCTTGGGGTACTCCCCAGGTCCCACAGTGGGTACTGTCAAACAAGGCTAGCTTCAGGGTACTCAGTTGGTATGCATCTGCTCAAAACCCACATATCTGATTAGATTCTCTTGTCAGCCTGAGGACACAATTAGTTCAAATAAAGGCATTTGGTTAATAACATTATTTAAAAAAAAGGTAGTAAGAAAACATTTCCGTTCTAAATCTGGGCACACTCTCTCACAAATACACCTTCAGTAGGAAGAACAGTCACAGATAGGGAGTATGTATGGAGAGACAGACTCACATACAGTGAACTTGTCCTCCCTGTGCCTGAAAGGCTAGCCTTTCTTCCCTCTTCCTTCAGGACTCATCTCAAAGTCCATCTTTTGCAGGAGGCCTTTCCCAGAGTCCCCTGCCCCCCCCCTCCGCCGAGATTACTTTCAATTTCCACTCTAGTTTTGTTGTTTGTACGTAGTTGTTTGAACATCATCTCCCTCGTTAGACTGTGAATGCTCCCTCAGGGAAAGACCTTGTCTTTGCCCTTTTCTGTATTCCAGTGCTTAGCAATGTGCCTGATATGGCGTAAGCACTTAATAAATACTTGTGGTCTGACTGTTGGCTAGTGCTTCATGCTGGTGTCACGCTACTGGACAGGATGCTGCTGCTGGTCGTTGGTTACTGAAAGAAAGGTTTAGAGTTTCTCTCTGTTTCCAGATTCTAACTTCTACAAGAGTATTCAGTTGATTCGTTACTACTTTTCCATTAAACAAAGAATGGGTGCTGCCGTCTCTCTTTTCCCTTAACATCCATTGGCTTTCAGCTATAACTCTTTTAGAAGGGAAGAATCTTCATACTCCCAGTCATTTGACTGAAGAGGAACCTTAGCAGTTTTTTTCTCTCATAAGGAGGATCTATTCTCAGAGCCTTGGCAATGAAAGGCATTTTCCTCTCCAAAAGAAGATTCATCATCCCAGGCACCAAGGTCTTTGGAATACAGAATAGCCACAGCTAGCTAGTGCTCATAGACTTAAATCTATTTTTGCACCTCCATTTGCTATTCGCTAAGAGCAGTCTTTGTCAGAAATGTCACCCCAACTTAGGATTAGAAATTCTTCGTGACTCCCTGCTTAGTGTTGTCTTGTTAAACTGCACCCAGTCATGATCAGTGTCACCTTTCCACAAACTGCTGAAGGCCAAGTCATTATGCACGCCCAACAATAAGCTGCCACACACAAGCATTTACTGAAAAGCTACTGTGCCCATAGCCTTCTGTTCGATGATATAGGACATATGGAGTAAGAGGAATGAGATCTGGAGAGTGAAGGCATTAAAGTCTAAAGAAGACAATGGAGGATTAGGTGCCATGATGAGTAGTGCGGGTGTGTCGGCAGAATTCGGCAAAGAACATGGTGGGCTCAAATATTGGGAAAGACCTCACTGAGAATAGGTGCTACTAGATCTGGGTTTGAATGGTGGGATATGGCTGGGCTAGATGGAAGACAAGGGTCTTTGCAGTCTAGGAGGCTGGGACTGACCTTACATGTAGCTAGAGTGTATGACAACTTGTGTAATATGATTTTAGATCCTTGATACCACTCCATTCTCCCCTCCCAACAGTTCATTAAATAATAACTGCAATTCTACTACTAACAGCTCCATCCCTTTAGCTTAAAGGCTGTAATGCCATTAATAGAGGCTTTAGACTTTTAAGTTGTTTCCAGTAGCCCTGTGGGTAGAGTGCTGGATTTCATTTCAGGAAAATGTGGGTTCAAATGACTCTTGGTAATGAGTAGCAGTGTGATCCTATTTACATCACTTAACAATTCTTTGTGACTCAAACAAATGTCCTTGATTGATCTATCAAATCATAAATGGCTTTGGATCTCTATTAGTTGTAGATGTTTCCATCCTGGGAGTTCCCTTTGCTAACAAAAGTTACAGATTCTTCCTGCTTTGATAGGAGGGAAGGAAGAGGGGCCAGGAAGGTTCTGGCAATCTAAAGGAAGAAGAACAAAGACATTAGAAGATCCAAAGAAAATATTTCCTGATTGGGCCTCAGGCTGGTCTTGGGGTTGGGGCAGAGCGTCTCAAAGTATCCCCAGAATGAGAGATTCTGGAAGGTCAAAGATGTTGCTTGCCTTCATGGTACCCTTCTCTGTTGTGACTGAGTGCCAGATGGAGTCCTAGGCAGCCGTCCCCATGGCCACAAGCCCTCATGATGGACTCAGCTCCTAAATCTCTCCGTGCCTCAAGCGCTCCCGATGCCAATCAGTGAACTCAAATGGAAAGCAAACAAGAAACCCTGAAGAAGTTGAGATGATAGACTTCATGTGAATAGTTGATGCCTCTTGGATGGCAACCTAGTTCTCAGTATATGGCCCTCCTTAATCTGCCAGGGGTATCCGAATCTTGAGCATACTTTGAAATGTATGGAATTCTGTACCGTGGAGGAAAAACCTCGAAGTAGTGAGCATTGAATATTTTATATGGGGACCATTTTCTTAGACAGCATCAAATCCAGATTTGGTAGAGTAAATTGAAATGGATTAGAGATCTACTAAAGAGATACAGCTTTGAAATATCAGTGTATAATTATTTATAACCTACTTTTCTTGAGTAATGTCTTTCCTGCAGTAATAGATATACCATGTAGTTTGCATGTGTCAAATCCAATCACTTTTTAAAATTCTCAAAAAATTTAAAACCAGAGGAACCTTTCATTCTAATATGTGTTATAATATATTTTCAATAATGGAATACCTCATTATGACATCTGCTGACGCCCATAACCTGAATTTAATGAGGTACATCTAGGAAGGTTTCCTTCGAATGTGAATTAGTTATGTCTTGAAACTAACTCATTAGTTATAGCCTTATGAAAAGACTCTTTTTCTATGTCTTGTTTGTGCTCATTTGGAGAAACAAAGCCTCTTGGACTATTAGAATGAACCAGGCTATTTTACATACATTCCGATGGAAGAAAAGCAGTGTGGAATGGTAGCTGGAAAGTTTGCTTTAGTCACCACAACCAGACTTTAGGCGCTGCCTCTGCCCCTACTAACTGTGAAAACAGGCACATCATTTAACCCTTCAGTGTCCCAGGTGACTCTTTAAGACTGTAGTAACACACAAGTTTCCACCCTGCACTGGTGGAGGGAGTTTCCGCACTGAAATATCACAGTCTGAATCACAGGTCTGAACAACCACCACCACCACTACTACCACCAATAACAATAACCTGCAACTCAAGCATGGCATGGCCATTAGCTTTTTAATATTTCCTGAGATTATTATAATTGTATCTGATACTTCACCTGGATTTGTATACTCTGCTAACCTGGGTTTCATATCTTGGACTTTGTATTCTGCTGCTGCTTCTTCATCATCATCATCATCATCACCACCACCACCACCACCATCATCATAACTACTGTTACAGATTTAAGGTCCACAAAGCGCTTTACAAATAATATCTCATTTGATCTTCATGACAACCCGGAGTGATAAGCTCTATCATTATCCTCATTATACAGGTGAGGAAACTGAGGCAGAGAGAGGGGAAGTGACTTGCCCAGTGTTACATAGCCAATAAATGTCTGAGATGACTCTTTGCATCTGACCCCTCAACAGTTCTGGAATTAGTCAATTAGCTGCTGTCTAGCCTTCTTCTCTTCATTTCTTCCACAAGAATAGCACGATAGCCTAGGTCAAATGCTTTGCTAAAATAAAAGACAATTAGGGTTTGAGAATTTGCCTGGTTTACAAGTCTAGTAATGCTGCTACCAAAGGAAATGAGCCTTGATTTCTTGATAAATCCATCTTAGCTTTTTCTGATCCCCAAACAATTTTCTTTCTTTAATTTTTTTTTTTTTTTTTTGCTAGGCAAGGGGGTTAAGTGATTTACCCAGGGTCATACAGCTAGTAAGTGTTAAGTGTCTGCGGTTAGATTTGAACTCAGGTCCTCCTGACAACAGGGCTGGTGCTGTATCCACTGCGCCATCTAGCTGCCCCTCCTCTTTCTTTAATTTTTTAATGAACTAGAAAATCATCTACAAACATGAATATTTTCATATAAAAATGACAGAAATAGAGGATTACATATGAAACCATGAATCTATCACACACAGCTTGTGTGTGTATGCACAATGGGGCTTACAGCATGGCCAGATCACCTACCATGGAGGTGCTCTGCTTCTCTGCATTCCCTTACTACATGGGTGGGAGCAGTCTCCTTTAATGGTACAAGTAGCTGGAACAGGCTACATCTTTAAAACTCACAGACTGGGACAATCTCTTTCTTTCCTGCTGTGTCTCAAGGGTGAAGATCACTCACAGGTCACCCACAGTGTAGACATCATGAACTGAACCCTTGAGGGGGGAAGGACTTCCTTCCCCTGCTCTCCCTTTTACCCCTTGGCTTGGAGAAATGGTCTTAGGATTTCTGTTTCTCTTCTCTGGCATTTGTCCTTCTCAGTTTCAAGTGCTAGTGACAATCCCTAAAGGACTTATAGACTCAGTCAAATCTGATCTCAGATATTTACTAGCTGTATATAGATCTATATAGCTACTGTATATTATATATACAATATATAACACATTGTATATTATGTTGTTGTTCGGTCATTTCAGTTGTGTCTGACTCTGCGACCTCATTTGGGGTGTTCTTGGAAAAGATACTGGAGTGGTTAGCCATTTCTTTCTCCGGCTCATTTTGGAGATGAGGGAACCGAGGCACACAGGGTTCAGTGACTTGCCCAGGGTCACACATTTAGTAAATGTCTAAGGCCACATTTGAACTCAGGAAGATGAATCTTCCTGACTTTGGGCCTGGCTCTTTTCACTGCATGTCATATGTATGTATGTTTGTATGCATGTACGTACATATGTATATATGTGTGTATGTGTATATGCATAGATATGTGTATATTGTGTGTGTATGTAAGTGGTTTATATATATATATATTCACATGTGTGTGTGTGTGTGTGTGTGTGTGTGTGTATGTACACACATACATCTCTTCCTTGTTAGGGGAATTTCATTCCTGGCCAGCAGCTGAACTTGAGGATCACTTCAAGGACAGTGCAAAAGTGTGGCGGACATGAGAAGACTGCAGTACATTACATTATAAATGTTGAATTCCAGAAGAGAAATATTAAAGATACATTATCAAAGAAATGTATGATAAAAAAAAATAGGCAAGTGGCAAGTGGAAAAGATACTCAATCCTTGCACTGTCAAGGGAAATTGAGGAAGGCCCCAACATGTTGAATAGACCCCCGTCACAAATGCATGAGAGAAGTCTCACAGGATGGACAGGCATAAGTGATTTAGGATCTGCTATGATCTCACAGCAGTAAGACCACAAATCTATCAGAGTATTGAAGTATTAAAGATGATAATACCAAGCACTATATTCATAGTTATTTCTCATTTATTTCCTTTTTTAAAAGTTTAAAATCTTTATTTACATCACATTCATTTCTAGATAACCCTTACCCCTTCCACTGGCCTAACCACCCAGTGATCCTTCCTTTACAACAAAGAAAAACAGTTAAGTAAAATAAATTGATGCAGCCACCACACCTGGCAGTGTATGAAACATTGCATACCCATATTCCTCCACCTCTCCAAAGAAAAGGAGGAAGGTTCATCTCCTCATTTCTTCTGTGGGGTCATATTTCAGTCATTTTCCACAAAAGCAACTTATACATTCCTTAAAAGCCAGCCTTTGATGTCTATTCAAAAAAGTACAGTTCCCTTTGCTTTGAGGATGTATGTGTGTATGTGTGTTATGACCAAACCTTGCTAGTATACCAAGAGAAACAATGCCGGAGGGAGCTCCAAAGCTAACTAATCATGACTGAAACTATGGCGTCTACTTTTTCTGCCTCCTGCTGGGGAAGACAGCACATAGTAGTGGGGAATCCTAATGGTCTTCTGCAGACTCTGTGGGAAAGGAAGCTCTGGAAGAACTGAGTCTACACTTTTTGATGTATACAGGAGATGCTATACAGGAGAGCCAGTGTAGACGTAAATCAGCATCACCCATTTACTTTGCTCTTCAATTTTAAATAATAGAAAATGGTCCTATGAGGAAAAAACAGAATTGCTGATGTTGTAGAGCTCCTCCACTTGGTCCTAGTTCTAAGAGAATTGTAAAATGATAGTATTCTGGAGCTTCAAGGGGCCTGAGAAAGCATGGAGCCCACCCACCTCATTTTACAGATGAGGAAACAGAGGTAGAGAGTGGAAAAAAAAAACAACAATTGTTTCAAGGTTGTGACAAGTTAGTCGGTGCTGGGACGAGAATCAATCAGACTTTAGGTGGGATTATGGGTTCCCATGGAAGTTGATCTGCTCCTTTGTTCCCATGATTCTCCTCTTCCGCACCCCCCCCCCCCCCCCCCCCCACTGCCATCTGTCCCTTGTTGGCCTGGCATTTATCTTATCTGCATGAGATCAATGAGTACAGGCAAATACTAGGAGCTTTCACTCTGTAACTGTCCAGGTCATTTATAAACATGTAAAATGAGAGCAGTTTCAGCATGGATCCCTGTGGGATGCTACTATTTACATTTTCCCTAGGTGGTAGTCAAACCTCATCCTCTGGTACCCCCACCACTGAGAAGCAGCTCCTTGGCAAAACAGACACAAATTCTCCTTCTAGCCTTGATGACTGCAATTATGACCCCTGGTGGCCCGCCCTTCTTCAGTTTGCATGCCCTCACCATCTTCACTTAAGTATAAGGTCCTCAAGCAGACATGGTTGTGCCTTAATAACCTCCCTGTGTAGAGTGTTAGCACTGGTTGAGGGAAGAGAGGCAGGGACTGAAGGTATAGATGGATGCTATTCAAAAGAGAGTTCTTCAAGCCAAACCACACTACGCCAATGCATTACCACAAGGACCCAATTCAGAAACTATGTTTTGAATGAGCGAAAAGGCACCATGCCGAGCACCGAGGGTCCAAATAAGAAGGCAGACCCAACCTCTGTCGCGAAGGAGCTTATATCTCACGTCACCAGCTTTCCCTCCCGCCATCCCAAAGGCATCTCAACCAAGCCAAATCTTCCTGCATTCCTTATTTCTCTTGAGGTAACCCTGATCCTTCAGATGACCCAGGTTCACTAACTTGGAGCCATCCTAGACTCTTCTGTCTCCGTCATCTCCCCTCAGTTTCTGCGTCTCATCAGTTTTATCTCCAGAGCATCTCTCGCAGCTGTTCCCTTTTCATCACTCAAATGGACACCACCGTAGTTCAGGTCCTCACAGCTTTTTACCTGGACTTGTAAAAAATATATTTTCTTGATGTTTTTTTGTTTCACATCACATTTTTTCCCTGAATATATTCTTCCCCTCCCCTCTCCTCCCCAGGTAGTCCTCCCTCATAACAGATTCAGGGAAGATTAAAAGGCAGTTTAGCCAAGTCACCTAACACATCAGCCTAACTGACAGTCTATTCTATGCCCACAGACCCACATGGCTCTGCTCTCCTCCAAGCCATTGTGGTTACACAGAGCTCAGTATGTTTTCATTTTCTTTCTCTTTACATTGTTGTAGTCATTGGGTGTTTTCTTGCTTTTCCTTCTTTCTGCCTCAGTCAAGGTCAGTGGCCTGTGTTTGTCTCAATTCTTTATTTTAATCATTTCTCATGGTACAATGATTTTCCATTACGTTCATGTACCATAATTTGCTTAGCCATTCTGTAATTGATGGACATCCACTTTCTTTTCAGTTCTTTGGGGCTATAAAAAGAGCTGTGTTTAACCTCCTTAGAGTGTGTGTCCAGCAATGGTATCTCACAGTCAAAGAGGATGGGCATTTCAGTCACTTTTTTTTTTTGCACAATTTAGAATTACTTTCTGTAATTGCTGTGACCATCTTTCCACAACTTCTGCAGCACTGATTATTTCCATCTTTTGCAATCTTTGCTGGGTGTGCGATAGAATCTCAGAGTTGTTTTGCTTTACACTTCTCGTATTAGTGATTTGGAGCAACCTTTCCTCTGTCCTCAGAGAATTCGCAATTCTTTGTAGAACTATCTCGATCCAAAATATACTGGGGGTGGTGAGGTGGAGGGGTATGTGCAAAGTCTTCTGCTTAGGTCCAAAAGTCAACTTCACAAGTATAAGACGTGGGAGAGCTGCCATATGGATCCAGAGCTCTTTGGAAGAATGATAATAAGTGTTGCTTATATACTGTTTTAAAGTTTGCGAAGCCCTTTGCAAACATTAGCTCATTTGAGCCTTGCAACAACCCTGAGAAGTAGGAATATAATTATCTCCCTTTCCCAGATGAGGAAACGGGTTCAGAGAGGTTGAGTTACTTGTCCTGGATCACACAGCTCAGTAAATGTGGAAGATGGGATTTGAATCTAGGTTTTCCTGACTCTAGGTCCAGTATTCACTGCATTATGACATGCTTCCCAAAGGCCTGGGAGCTTGAATGGACCACATGCTCAATAGGAGTCAGCCATGTGATATAGTAGCCAGAAATGCTAAAGCTATCTTAGGCTCAACATATTTAAAAGAGAACTCATTATACCCCACCCCCGGAAATCCAAACCCCTTTCAGAACATCTCTGTTGAAGGCACTTTGTTGAGTGACCTTTGTAGTCACTCAACTACACACAACCTTGGCATTATCCTTGACTCCTCACCCTCCCCCACCCCACATGTCCCAGCACTTGACAGATTTTGCTGTGTCTGTCTCCACAGCATCTCGTTCACTCAGTTGCTACCCTCGTTTAGGCCTTCAACACCTGCAACCTTGCTTGCTCTCTCTGCCCTAATGTGTTCCATCTTCCACGTAGCCACCAAAAGAATTTTCCTAGGGCGCAGGTTGGACCATGTCACTCCTCTACTCAGCACTTCCTAATGGCTCCCTATTGCCTTCAGGCTTGAATAAACTCCTCTGTTTGACTTTGAAGGGCCTTTCCAACCTGGCCCAACCTATCTTTCCAACCTTTTTCTGCATTATGCCCCCCTCTAGATTCTGCCATGAAGCCACACTGACTTACTTGCTGTTCCTCCAACATGACACACCATCTCATCTCAGAGCTGCTTTACTGCTTCTCCCCCATGCCCAAGGTTCTCTCCTTCCTCACCTCTGACTCTTAGAATCCTTGGCTTCCTTCAAGACTCATCTCAAATCCCCTCTTCTGCAAGAGCCCCTTGCTGATTACCTAGCTGCCTAGTGCCTTCCTGTCCCACCTCCCAAATTTTATACTTACCATGTAAATACATGTATTATGCATATGCTATATACATACACGTGCCTGTGTGTATGTACACATACATACACACACATGTATGTGTGTGTGTGTGTGTGTGTTTGTATACACACACACAGAGTCATTTCCCTTGAACAAATTTAAGCCCCTTGAAGGCAGGTATTTTATGTTTGCCTTTGTATTCTCAATGCTCGGCACGGTGCCTGGCATAGAGTAGTCCCTTAATAAATGTTTGTTGCCTGCTTGATAGGCCGCATTAAGGGAGGTGTAGGGGCCAGAATTAGAGGATTCATCATTGCTCTCTGCTCTGCTGTGGACAAACCAAATCTGGGGTATTGCATTTGATTTGGGGCACCCCATATGAAGGATGACATAGACAAGCTAAAGTGAGTCTAGAGGAAAAGGACCAGGACGGTGACAGGCACATCAGTGGAAGGAATTGCCAAAGTTCGACCCAGAGAAGGGCAAACAGTGGGGGAAACGATGGCTGTCTTCAAATTCGCTTGCAGCCCTTTTCTTTGTTTGGCCTGACACCAGAGGAGGGAGCAGACAGTGGATCTTGCCAAGGTGGAGTTCAGCTCCACATAAGGAAGAACTTCAGAGTGAGAGCCATCCAGAAACGAAATGATGGTGGAATGTCTTCAAGAGGAAGCTGGGAGCCCACTTGTTGAAGGGTATTACAGAAGAGGTCTCTAATTCAGGTGCTGATTAGACTAGTCAACCTTGGAGGTCTTTTGCAGCTCAGTCATTGTGTGATGGTGAAAATATACCTTTTAGGCAGGGTCCGTGAATTCAAATAGTCACCGATTTGAACACAAACCAGGATTAATTGGCTGTCTATTGTTGGAAAAGAGTGCTTGGGGCCAGTTCATTTCTCTGGAAGACCAACAATTTCATTTCAGCATGCCTCCAGTTTAAAATCGCTGATGCTTGAAGAAAGGCCTTATTCTTTTAGCCCTAATAGCCATAGTTTATCTTAGGCTAGACTGATCTGTCAGCCTTAAGGTTGTGCTTCTGTGGGAATATTACTTGCTACTGTTAATCTTGAATTCCTCCTTTGGTACCCAATAATCAATAAGGCACCAAGCGTACACTTCAAGCAAGTCATTTTGCTCCAAAGAAATCACATGATGCTTGGAAAATGGCAGGCACCAGTTACAGAAACTTATTCAGCGGAAATATTGACTATAGCTTGTATAGGTAGTAGAATGTTAGAACTTTTCCAGTGCACAACCCCAACTTTCTAATGGTTGACTGGTAGCTAGCCCTTAAAAACTGTAGCTTTCTTGAGCAAACTTAGAGAAAGAAAGGCTTAAATGGGAGAGTTCTAAAGTGGATGATTCTGTGTTGAAGGATGTTCATCATTCTTTCTGATATACAAATTTTGTTTCAGGTCCTTAAATGTTATTAATTTTTTTCTATCTCAATACTTTACTGATAGGTCCTTTCCACTACCCTACGACAGAACTCTCCCTTGTATGAAAGCAACATCGATCTGCATGTTCATATATTCCACATTTAGCATGACTTCTGCATTCTATATCTGCCATTGTATTTGCTCTGTTATCATTCACCTTACAGTGGTATTTGATTTACTACCACCGCCACCACCACCACCACCACCAGCACTACCACCAAGCATTTGTATAGGAACTACTATGTGCTAAGCATTGTGCTAAGCATTTTACAAATATTATCTCATTTGATCCTGACAACAACTCTGGGAGGTAGGTATTATTACTGCCTCATTTTACAGTTGAGGAAACTGAGGCAAATTAAGGTCAAGTGAATTGCCCAGGGACACACTGCTAGTAAGTATTGGAGGCCAGATTTGACCTCAGATCTTTCTGACTCCAGGTACAGCTCTTTCCCCCCTGCAGCACCACCTAGCTCCCTCTTACATTATACTAAAATAGTCTATTGGGTAGATGATCTCATCGATTTGTGATTTCCTTCCATGATTTAGCCAGTCAGTCAGCAAGCATTTACTAAGCACTTTATATGTTCCAGGCACTGTTGAACATGGAGAACAGAAAGAGGAAAAAACATGCTTCCTGCTCTCAAGGTGTTCATAATGTAAGTCAGGAGACAGCCCACAACAAATTGTACATATAAAATCTATAGTACAAATGCACAAGGGAATCGGGGGGATGGTACTCAGAATCAAATACAGAATTCAGAGATTGGATGACTGGATAGCAAATATGGTCGATGTGGCCTGACAGTTGCTACATGCAGACTGCAGCCTACCCATGTCTCTCCATTCTGTGTGACTCTAGTCCATAACCTCCCCAAGGTCTCCTCAGGAGAACCTAATGTTCTGGAGGCTTGCTTTGCTTTGCACTGTTGTTGCAATGTGGCAGTGGTGCCCACTGCCTGTCTACCTGTCATCCCTCCATGTTGCTGGCTGACCACCTCATTTCTATTCACTCCTCACACTTCCTCAGTAAAGCCTTCTGCTCTTCAAAATTCCATGGTGGGTCTTTGTTGTCATCTGCTCACACCCACCATGCACCACTTCGTTTTCTTCTGTGTATTATTCACTTTTCTTTCTTTTTTTAAAAAAAAATTGTCTTCTTTTTATTAATTTCTTTTAAACTTAAATACTAAAAGTTAAATACACAATAAGGAAAGTAAAAAAAAAAGATATTAAATACAAAGTAAGAAAAGAAAAAATTGCATTGCTATGTGCACAGAAGAATGTAAGAGAAGATTCAAAATATACAGCAATAAATTTCCATTTCAAGAAAGCCTGTATAATAAATACTACACATTGTGTTCTGAGCTGTCCATCTTTTCTTTACTTCCTTATAAGTTTTCTTTTGTTCTCTGCTGTGCATTTTTTACTTTGTTCTTTTTTTCCCCTTCCTGCTCCCCCCACAAAGCTACAATTAAGCACAGACACACAGACACACAGACCTATACACACACACACACACACACACACACACGCATATATATATATACATACATATACACCTACATACATACACTTCCGTGCACATACACTATACTAAGATATCTATATTCGTACTCATGTAGACATATATTCATATGAATCTATGTAACACAGTACTATACTTTTTTCCATCTGTTTCTCTGAGGGTAGATAACCTCTTGCTTCATAAGTCCGAGTCTTTCCATATTTTTCCAAGTCCATCAACTCATCATTTCCTCAGCAATATTCCAACCTTATACTATCTATTTATTTTAAATAGTCTAAAACAATATTGATTAATATGACTGACATATAATGTATCCTTATTTTTCTCTTTTGATTAAATCTGTTTTAGCTTTAAGTTTGTCTGAGATCGTGATTACTACCCCCACTTTTTTCCCTAATAAATTCTACTCCTGATCTTTATTTTATGTTTGTGTGTATATATTTCCTACTCCTCCTGACTCCTGTACTTCTACCCACTATGTTGCCCTCCTGTTACTTAACCTACCTGTCCACCAAGTATCCCTTTCTTATCCTCTCTTCCCCCCTTTCCCCTTACCCTCTTGTTTCTATCTTAATTTAGTTACTTTTTGTTCTTTGAAGTCAGTTGTATTCCATGCAATGCTGTCATATAGCAACACTGCTAAGGGGTCAGTATTGAATGGATGATCATGGGAAACTTAGGGCCAAGAAAGGAGCTTTGCCACTTGCCACAATCAAAGCATCCTGCTCTCTTCCTTTCATTCATCTTTGGACTTAACTCACTGTCCATCTCACATGGATATATACGCTATAGAGCATGTTCATCCAAATAAATGTTGAAATAGAATCAATAGATACTATTCATCTGCTTAGTGTTGCTCCTGTGTTCCAAATGCCATGGTAGATGCAAAAACAAAAATGAAACAACATGTCCCAAAGAAGCTTATCTGCTTTTAGGAGTGAAAATAGGTGCATCTATAAGTGAATAGGGGTTTGAGAGCTGATGTCATCTCCGCCTTTGTAGTTCCAATGGAAAGACTTCCCTGTCAGGTCCTGAGAGCACTTTGGAACTATTGCAGTGTTTGAATGAGAAGGTACACTGTGGTCAGCTTGAAGAGTTCTTCAGAGAACACAGACAGCTTACAAGGGATGGCCTGAGAGGAAGGGGTTTGAACTTGAAGATGTCAGCAGCAGCAGCAGCAACAATGGTAGCATCCCCAGTTCCCCTCAGGATGTAGCTAGCTGCTCTGGAAACCATGAGAAACACAGAGAGGGACAACAGGAAAAAAGGGGCAACTGAAATGGAGAAATGTGGATATAGTAGGGGCATGAAAACCATGAGAGTCTCGAGAGAGTATCCAGGAAGAGAGGGTGATTGACCAACATGACAAAACGATAAATATTGGAGAAGATGTGGGAAAATTGGAACACTAATGCATTGTTGGTGGAGTTGTGAAATGATCCAACCATTTTGGAGAGCAATTTGGAACTATGCCCAAAGGGCTATAAAAATGTACATACCCTTTGACCCAGCAATAGCACTTCTAGGGCTGCATCCTAAAGAGATCATAACAATGGGGAAAGGACCCACATGTACAAAAATATTTGTAGCAGCTCTTTTTGTGGTGGCAAAGAATTGGAAATTGAGAGGATGCCCATCAATTGAGGCATGGTTGAACAAGTTGTGGTATATAAATGTAATGGAATACTATTGTGCTATAAGAAATGATGAGCAAGTGGACTTCAGAAAAACCTGGAAAGACTTCTGTGGACTGATGCTGAGTGAAGTGAGCAGAACCAGGAGAACATTGTACACAGTTAACAGCCACATGCGATGACTAACATTGATAGACTTAGCCCTTCTTAGCAATGCAAAGATCTAAGACAATTCCAAAAGACTCATGATGGAAAATGCTATCCACGTCCCAAGAAAGAACTATGGAGTATGAATGCAGATCGAAGCATACTATTTGCTATTTTTTTCTTTTGTTTCCTCTTTCTGGTGGTTCCTCCTATTGGTTCTAATTCTTCCTTACAACATCACTAATGTCAAAATATGTTTAATAGGAATGTGTGTGTATGTATATGTATATATACATACACATATATGTGTGTATATGTATATGTGTGTATATATATATATATATAGCATATATCAGATTGTGTGCTATCTTGGGGAGTGAAGTGGGGAGGGAGGGGGAGGAAAATTTTAAACTCAAAAGCTTATGGGAGTGATTGTTGAGAAGTCAAAGTAAATTAATAAAAAAAATTAAAAACAGGAAGAAAGGATGGTCTGTAGTGTCCAGTGCTGCAGAGAGGCCAAGAAGGATGAGGACTGAGAAAAAAAATCTCAGCTTTGGCAATTAAGAGAGTATTGTTAACTTTGGAGGGAACAATTTCAGTTGAGTGATGATATTGGAAGCCAGATTGAAAAGGATTGAGGAGTGAATCAAAATAGATGAAGGGGTAGCAGTCATGTATTATATTGTTAATTTTAAATGACCCTTAAATATACCCCAGTCACCTCTTGCTTTTCCTTAGCCCTATGAGCTAGTGTGTGCATTATCTAGCTCAGTAAACCTCACTTCCTTTGATTTGTCTTCTATTTTCTGGGTCATTAGAGAATGGGAAGATTAGGGGAGGACATTGAAATCATGGAATATCAGTGGTAGAAGTAACCTTAGAGGTCATTTCATCTGACTTCATTTTGTAGAGATGGGATTTCAGGCCACAGAGAGGAAGTGACTTAACCAAAATTGTCCAGTGAGAGGTCCTTTTAAGTCTGAGTCTGTTGTGGTTTTCATTAGCTGCCCTGTCCCCACAAACCACAATGGAGACTTGCCAGCTGTGCCAGTTAAACAAACATCAAAGTAGTCAATGTCCATTACCTCCTTAGGTTCAAGGTCTTGGCTGAAGTTCGATGAAGGAAAGGGTCTGTGTATTTTCTATGGCTTTCTAAGTGCACTGCAGCTTTGAGCCAAGATGAGACACAATGTCTTTCCTCATGGAGCTCACAATCTAAAAGGAGCATACAACATGACCCAGGAAAGGACATTATAGTTATATTGTATTATAAGTTGCATTATATCAGATAAGTTACAGGATATTGTATTATAGTTACATTATGTCATATGATAAGTTACATTATATCGTATGATAATCTCATCAGAGAAGAAGAGGACAGAGTGCTATGAGGCTCAAGGGGGAAGGGCCTTATCGATATTCTCACTGGAATAACCCATTCCGGGATGTCTTCCTGGATGATGCAGCCAAATACAGAGAAGGATATTGTAGCCTTAGCATTCGTCTATGCTTTTCTAATATCAACCATGTTCTTTTTGCAGTTCAATTAAAAAATTATGAATCATCTTTTTCTTTCCAACTAAAAAAGCACCACGGATCAGCAAAAATTGATGGGGTTTTCCAATCATTCATTTCCCTCTGAAAAATACATTTTTATGTTAAGAAAGCACAACCCATGTCCCTATGGACAGTCTGTCCTTCTCGCAAACAAATTCTGCCCTTGGCTAAACACAGATATAGAGGATGTTTGAATGCAAGATTTTTTATAAAGTCCCAGAGCAAAAAAAAAGTCATATGTTTTCTTGAATGTGTTAATTATAGTCAAGTTTTCAATAGTTCCATATAGTTCATATTTATTGTACATATTCTTCTGATTGGTTTGTTCTCTGAAAGTGTGCTTTCATTCACCAGAGTATAGAGTGCCATGAAAATGCTGATGCTTCCATTTCATGGTGACCCAGAAATTGTCGCCTCCAAGTTGTTGAAATCTGAAATCATTCATTTCATGTGTCCACATTCTTTATTTCATCCACTTACAATATTTGATCAAGTAAAACCCTTTGAGACAACTGGTCTTGTTGAGATAGACGCTGTGAATATGAAATGTACAGTAGCACATTTCCTACAAATCCAATGCTTGAAATGCAAACCTTGCTTTTCCTTCATGGAGTTGACAGTTATGGTAAAACTTTGACAGAAATTCGACCCCTCTGTCCCCTTTGTCAGAGTGCAGTGCACTTAGCTCATTTACCTATGTTCATACTAGCCTTGGCCCCTCAATGTTCCATCCATTACCTTGTCAAAGGAAATTCCCTTTAACATAAAATCACCACCTTTGAAAGTAATTTCTTCATTTTCCTGATTTTTTTTCAGACATAATAATTTACTCAAAGTTAATTGACAAAAATTTATTTAAACTGGATGTCAAACCCTCCTTGAGGAAAACCAGATGATATTAATTCCTTTTCTTTTTGTTCTGGGGGCAATTTGGAGGCATCCCATGTATTGATCATTTCATTTAAAGGAACTGAGGCCCATATTCATGTATTTAAGCTATTCAGAGAATCATAGGATTTGAGGAGTGGGAAGGAACCTAGGAGGCCTTGAGTTTCCCTGTACCTGACCAAGAATCCTTTCTTCATTATACTCATAAGGTTATTTTATCTGGCTTCTGTTTTAGGAACTCAACTGAGAGAAGACTCACCACCTTCCAAGGCAGTCCATTCCACTTTAGGACAGGTCTCTAGGTTAGGAAATGTTCTCTTTAAATAGAATTGAAACCTGGAGAGAGGCAGAACTTAGACTGTAGGGAGGACAACAGAGCTAAAGATAATAATAATTATGATCACAGTAACTTACAAAAACTACTTTAAAGTTGGCTTCTCTTATATTACCTACAAGGTTTGCCTACAGGTGTGATCATTTTTACAATAGAGGAAAACGAGACTCGGGTTCAGTGTTTTGTCTGTGGTCAATCAGCTAAGTGTCTGTGGCATTATTTGAACCCAGGTCTTCCTGACTCCAAGATATCCTAACTCTGCCTTTTCACCATGTCCCCATTTCCTTCCTGAAATGCTGTCCCTTCTTGTCTCTGCCTCCTGGATTCTCTGGCTTCCTTCAAGACTTAGCTCCAATTGCACATTTTGTGAGAGAGGCTTTGCCAGCCCCCCTGCCTCACTGTGCTAGTACCTGTGTACATATTTCGTTTGTGCATAGTTGTTTGCCTCTTGTCTCCTCTATTAGAATGTGAGCTCCTTGAGCGCAAAGATGGTTTTTGCCTTTCTTTGTATCCTCAGTCCTTAGCATAATGCCTCACATATAGCAGACTTTTAACAAATGCTTGTTTATTGACTAACTGATCAATTTCTTGGCTTACAGGACCTAATTCCAGGTAGCCTGGGATGTGTGTCTAAGACACAGTGTAGGGCAATCCTGTAGATGACACTTGGGAAGAAGGAAAACCAAGTCATTACCACCTGAGGTTTTGTAATGGATAGTCTGATAGCCAGTGTGGTGGGGAAACTGCTTGGCTAGAGCAAACTTCTTGGCGCCCATGAAGATTCTCTTGTGATTAGAAGAGCTGCCTCCTACATTTGTCCATATATTCAATTCACTGCCCAGATCTCTGGTCACCTGAAGTACCTGTTCCAGCTTAAATGATGGACTGATTCAATGATTTGCCCCTGTAATGTATTCTTTTTTTGTTTTTGTCCACATAGTAGGTGCTTAACAAATGCCTATTGATTGATGTCCTTATCTGAATTTGAATGTAATTGGAAAATAGCTAATAAAATAAATAAAATGCAATGAAACATACATTTTAAACATTACATTTTAAAAACTAAGTTAGTATGCAGCCCAAAGGGGATCTTATGCAAACTTTGATTTGTTGTATCATTGTTTTTTAAAATATAATTATTATTTTCTGATTTTTTTAACCCACTCATTCTGTAGGATAACCTTATTGGGCTCTATTTAAAACCATACTCCTGGTTAACATTTATCTTGCTGATTGAATTTTTTGTTGCATTCTCTTTTACAAATATTCAGTACTTTCATCTTTCTTTATTTTCTGAATTGTAAATGCACGTAATCAGTTTTTGCCAAGGGGTTATGCAGCACTAACAAATGTGGTGTGGTGGCTAGACAGAGTACTAGCTTTGGAGGCAAGAAGACCTGAATTTAAACCCTACCTCAGCCATTTCCTAAGGGGGTCACCAGGGGCAAGTCACTTAGCCTATTGATCTTAATTCATTGTCTATAAAATGAGCGTATTAGATGAGAGGATCTCTGAGGTCCTTTCCAACTCTCAATCAATGATCTTGTGCTTTTGAAGATTCTCTGTTATATTGAGATTTTCCTAATATTCTGTTCAGATATATCTTCTTTTTTCTGATTGAGACAAGTTTTGAAGTGTCCAACTCTTACTGTTTCTTACAATTCACTTAGTTTTTCTTTGAAGTACTTTGGTGCCATGCCATTAGGTAACACTAGATTTACCCTTAAGGAGAATGTCATTTTTGTTCTCTTGCTTTTCTTTCACAACTCTTACCTATTTTTACCCCCATGATTGCCACTCTGGCTCTTTGAGATTCAAGTGAAGCATAATAAATTCTATTCTGCCCTCCTCATTTTAGCCTCCCATGTGCCTTTAGGTTTTTAATGTGTTTAATCATGGTTATGATTATTTAGTTCTGCTTTCCTTTCATCTGATCGATGCTTTTTCTCCCCCTCCACTCCCACTTTTTGTCTTTTAAAAGAAAAAAAAAGAGGAGTTCTGTAGTAGGCATCTGTAGTTTACATTGCTTGGAATTATCTAATCCTAATCTCTTTATTACTTCCTCCCCCCCCTTCCAGATCCTAATCCCTGGGTCATGCCCTTTTTGTTTCCTTTCATAATTGTCCCTCCTTTTGTAAATCACTTTACCTTCTTTGGTTTTAGTTTCCTTGATAATAAAATTAAAGGGTTAGTCTAGATGACCTGCAAATTCCTCCATTTTTAAACATTCTTTCCCCTCCCACCTAAATTCTCTTCTTTCCCTCTCCTATCCTGTCCAGGCTTCTGCTTGCTGTCTTATACTGCTGCCAACATAACCTCTTTTTTTATTTTAAAATGTTCCTTTTCCATGATAGAATGAGTTTCATGGCATTCCCACTACCCTCATCTCTGTGCTGCCCCAATTACAAAAGATAGTAAGTCCTCACCTTCATGCCTTTGAATTCTCTAAGGTAGTTCGTGTCTGTGTATGTGTGTATTAAATACCCAAACCCACCCAGAACTTGTACCTCTTTTACCCCTCCATGATCCTTAGACAGAATAGTCCTCTACAGAGACTATGGATGTGTTTCCCAATTTCAGATTTGAGAATGAAATGGACAGATGCAAGCAGTGGGTGGCAGCAGTTCAGTCCTCTTTTGTTGTTTTGCTGTGACATTCCTCTTCTCACAATTTCTTTTCCCTTGCATTTGGATGTTGCAGTGGCAGTTTTTGTGATTTTCTTAGGCAAATTTCTGGCTAGTTGGAGGTGGTCAAAGGGATCTGGGCTTAGACATAGCCTCTCATTCTAAAGTCCAAAAAATAAATGTTAAGACATCCAAGACTAAACAACATAAACAGCTACAGAAATGGATTTGGCCCAAAGCATTTGGCTCTATTTTCCCTGCTGAGAAGCCTTTGTTTCTCAGGTAAGTGTGGGAGATGTACTAGTTGCTGGCAGAATCTTGCTTTTTTCTTAATCACACAATTCAAAGAGTAGTCAGAAGCCTTGCATATGGCTGGAAGGGAAAGAAAGTGGCCCTGGAGGACATGGGAAAAATCAATGTGACTTTATTTTGTCCAAATAGATTTTTGTTTTGAAAGGCTGATGGATAATTTTCACATACCAAGCCGGCAGCACTGTGGGCATCTTGTTAAAGCATAGCTCATCCATTTTTCAGTTTTGAGGCAAGCATTTATTTTTCATTTACAGAACTGAAGAATATTAACACACACAGAATCAAAGATTCAGACCTGGAAAGGACAGTGGAAGCTATCTCGTTCACCTCCTTCATTTTATAGATGAGAAAACTGAGGCCCAGAATGGGAAGTGACTTGTTCATAATCATACAGATAAAATAAATGGTTTGGTCACTTATTGGTTTATGTCTAATCATGTTATTCCTGAAGCTTACGTGTCTCCCTATTTCTTTTAGGTTAACATATATACTCTTCTGTTTAGTGTTTTGCACTTTTCCCAATCTGGTTCCAACCTGTCTTTCCAGGCATGGTTCCATGTTGTTCTGCATTTTGAGAAAACTGTCCTAATAGGTGGACCCTGTATATCAGTCAGTCAATAAACATTTATTAAGTGCCTACTATATGTCAGGCACTGTGCTAAGCACTGGCGATACAAAAAGAGGCAAAAACCAGTTTCTGCTCTCAATGAGTCCATAATCTAATAGGGAAGACAAAAAATAAACAAATGTGTGTAAATAAGCTAAATACAGGATAGATGGGAAATAATTAAGATAGAGAAGGCAGTAGAATTAAGAGGGATTGGGAAAGCCTTCTTGTAGTTGAGAATTAAAGGATGCCAAAGAAAGCAGTGGAGGAGAAGGGAAAAGCATTCAAGGCATAGGTGACAACTAGAGAAAATGTCCATAACTGAGAGATGGTGTGTCTTGTTTGTGAACCAGCCAGGAGGCCACTTTCTCTGAATTGAAGAGTATATGGAGAGGAATAAGGTACAGGAAGACTGAAAAGGTAGGAGAGGGCTAGGGTATGAAGGAATATTAATGCCAAACAGAGGATTTCACTTTTGATCTCCTGTCCCCATTCCCCAAATGCTCTCTGTTCCACTTCTGCCTCTTGAAATCTCTACCTTCCTTGGAATCCCAAATACTACCTCTGAATCTTGGCCTTTCCTTCTGCTGACTGGTAATGTATCTCTCCCATCCCCCAATTACATTTTATTTATGTTATGTTCATTAATCTGTGGACATGTTACTCTCCAGTAGAATGTGATCTTCTAGAGGTCAAGGACTGCTTTAATTTGTACTCTGTCCCCCATCCAGCCACTAATATGGTGCCTGACACATTGTAAACTCTTTTTGAACATGTCTGTTACATTGAATTGAACTTGTAGAGCCTTTCTCTGGACATAAGTTTCTCTCACTCTAAAATCCAGCACTCACCTTGCCTAAGGCCATTCAGTTTGCTTAAGTGGCAGAGCTAAGCTTTGAACCCAGATCTTCTGAATCAAAATCCAGAGCTCTTTTCACACTGGGATGGTTAAATCTGCAATTCCAAAGGGTCCTGATGATGTGTCAGGTGCTTGAGTTCACTTCCAGCACGTGACAGAGAGATGTGATGCTCATAGAGTCTGAATCATATGTAAATCTCCAAGAAGAAAACACACCCCTCTCAGAACCTTCAAAACCATGTCTGTTTCAGTGGCTGGGTCTCCTTGCTGCTGAATTTAATGAGTACCAAATTGTGTTCAGTCATTTTTTCACTCGTGTACGACTCTCTGTAACCCCATTTGGGGTTTTGTTGGCAAAGATGCTGGCATGGTTTGCCATTTCCTTCTTCAGCTCATTTTACAGATGAGAAAACTGAAGCAAACAGGATTAAGTGAGTTGCTTGATTACACAGCTAGTAAGTATTTGAGGCCAGATTTGAACTTGGGGAAATGTGTCATCCTGACTCCAGGCCTAGCACTCTATCCACTTTCCCACCTAGCTGCCCCAAATCATGGAGTTACTCAAATACTTGGGCTTTATGCAAACCAGTCCTTGAGGGAACTGAATTTTCTTCAGCTCTTCCTCTAGATGTCCTGGCAGCATATAGATGCCGTCAGTAGCTTTGAGTAACCAAACTAAGCATCTCATGCCATGGATACCCAGTGCTGTTCGCTTGAGTACCCTAATTTCTAAATTAGGCAATCTGTACAACCTGGGTTCTGCTTCTTGCAGGGTTGGGAAGCTCAAATGACATTCTGCTCTCCAGTTCATGTTCTCAGCTATTCATCTTCTCTTTGGGAAATGGGGTACTAAATAGCTTTCATGAAGTGTCGTCATGCAACAAAATGTTTTCTGGTGAATTCCCAACCAGTGTTGCATCAATTATCAAGCCAAATAAGATAGATTTGTTTTACTTATTTACCAATGAGTGTGACTATTTCCTCACAACATGATGATGCCAGAGCCTTAATCCGCTGTTGAGACAGTCTCTTACTCTTGTAGCAGCTTTTTCTGGAAGATGACCCTACATCTTCATTGCAGAGAAAGGCACTGGTATAAGAAGCATTTCCAGCCATTTTTATATTAGAAGACCTATAGGTTTCCATTTAAGTGCTTCTCTGATGAACCCCATCATGGCACAGAGGTGACCCTGGCTTCCTGTAGGCCATGCCGAGCACAGGATTGGGTAGCAGATCCTCCCAATCTTGGAAGATTATATATTCCAGGCTTAAGGATTGCTTGTCTCCTGTCTGAGGACCAGCCTGGTGAAATTTAGAAGGACTCATCTCCAGGGTAACTGCAAAGTAGTGAATTTTTTTGGCCCCAGCAACTCCTGAAGATCATGTATTAAGTTTTGGAAGCTCAACAGAGGGAAAATCTCTGCCAGGGAAACCACAGATCCTCCAAGTTTTGATAGGCCAAAGGCATATCTCCCAACAGCCTAGTAAAAAAAGAGTAAACTCCACTCCAAGGGAATATTAACCTGGAGTCTGTGAACTTTAAAAAAAAAAGTATCTGTTTTTCAATATAATTGATTTCCTTTATAATCTTTTGTATGTTATGCATTTAAAAACACTATTCTGGGAGAGAATGCATACTGCCCAAAGGGATCATGAAGGTGAAGAAGTCCTGATCTGCTCTGTTGTCAGAGGTTTTGTTGTGGCATGAACCTTACCAAGTTATGGCCTGAGTCAGTTGTCTCTGGAGGCAACTCAGTAGATCCAGAAATTCCCTGATATGTAGTATGTCATTTCCATGTGGGCAGGTTCTCTGTTTCCAATAATGCTGAAAGTTTCACTGGGGCTGGGGGAGAGAAACTACATCATTTATGTAGCCTCAAATAGGTGATGCATTACATGATATTGGGTGCTATGTACTCAGTGGCAAAGCCATCACTAGGGAAAATACACTAAACCATCCGGCTCACAATGAACGAGTGCAGATATGGTAGAAGGGATTTTTGTGGAGAAGCAAACTGTTAGAATGATCCAGAACTGTATTTTCATTTCTGTAGGGTTTCCTAGTGATGGAATTCCTCTCCACCAAAGCTGATTGACAAGTCTTCTGCCTCCTTGCAACTTTACTCATTGTTCCTGATTTTTCCCCTTAGGAATAAATAGAACAAGTCTAATCCCTCTTCCGCATGACAGTCTTTCAAACACTTGAATACAACTGTCTTGTCCCTATTTCATCATCTCTTTTCCAGACTGAACCTTTTTAGTTCCTTCAGTCGGTCCTATATGACATACACTCGAGACCATCCTGATTGTCCTCCTCAGGGCACTTTCTCAATTATTTATGTTCTCCCTAAAATGTGGTGCCCAGAACTAACTATCGTACTCCAGATGTGTTCTGACCAAGGCAGTGTTCAGGAGGACTATCACCTTATTCCTGGAGATTCTTCCTTTCTAATTGTGTTAACTGTTTTGGATGTCTCAGCACACACATAATAACTATTGAGTTTAAAGCTCCTAAATCACAACGGATCTGCAATCTCATTGCAAAGTTTTCTAAAGCTCAGTGCTCTCTAACCACTCTTCTTCCATATTTGTTCAGGAAATTGATTTTTTGAGCCCATCTGTAAGGTTTTGCATTTATCCATATTCAGTTTCACTCTAGAGATCCAGAATGGTAGAGGAAGTTGGTTCATCTCTTGGAGCCTCAGGTTGTAGATCTGCTTGAGTAGAATGAGTTTCTCCCTAGCAGTGCCCTACACAAATAAAATCATGCGTGTCTAGCCCAAAAGAGAACTTCAGCCTAGTAGACTTAGCCCAGTATTTTAGATTATCAAGATATTTTTGGATTCTGACTCTGTCATCCGTTGTTAAACTACCTATGCCAGCTTGGTGGCCTCTGCCAGTTTGGTAAGTGTGCTGTCTGTACCTTTATCTAAGTCATTAATAAAAATGCCAAATAGCCTCAAAAGAAACAGAGGTCCCTTGGGTTTGTCAGGAGATCCCTTTCTTCTAAATTGACATGGAATCATTAATGACTGCCCTTTGAGTGAGACCATTCAACCCATTACAAATCCATACATCATTTTCGTCACATTTCTCCACCTTTTCCCAAGGAATAATATCAGATTTTTTTGATCAAATTCTTTGTTCAAATGTAGGTAATCTGCCACTCTAGTATCGTCGTGACCTACCAGTTTAGTAACCTTGTCAAAAAATGAAAATAAGGTAAACCTAGTATGGCCACTCATTAATGAAGCCATATTGGTTCTTTGTGATCATCACTTAATTTTTCAGATGTTCACTAAAAATCTCTTTAGTAATATATTCTAGCATTTTTCTAGGAGTTGAATACAAGTCTGGTAGGCTGTTATTAGCATATTGCATTCTCTTCACTTTTTTAAAGATTGGGGTAACATTTAGCTTTTTCTAGTCCTGTGGATACTTCTCCTATTCTTCATGATCTTTGAAATATTATTGACAGTGGAAAATCCACTTTATCCACACTATTATCCATGTAGGTTGACAGTATCAAGCTTGATAAAATCTAATATTTCTACAGTAAGTGGCAACATCTTAGAATAATTCATTTCAGCTGGTATATTTCAACTTGAGGAAATCTGTGGATAGGGTATTTGATGCCACACTTGGTTGGTAATATACATTCTAGGGTAATGTATCCCCATCATGTGTCATCCCATAAAGCCTCACAGATTTTTTTCTAATGCTTAGTAATCTCATTAAAGGGGGAAAACCTATTATACTTCACCTACTGGTAAGATATCTATCTAAGATACAACATATTTAAACGTTGGAAAATAAAATTTTGTTAATTTCAGGAACAAGTGTAAATTTTAGCTCTAATTCTCTTTCCAATTTGTTCTATATTCCTCAGTAGAATTCTAAAGTATCCAATAAGTGAAGAGTTTCTATTTTTCTTTTCTACACTAAAAATTTACCTTCATCGATCACTATGTAACAAAAGCCAATTCTACCTTCCAGTGGAAAGTTAACCATTCTGATCTTTGAGGCCACCTTAATTACCAATTCCTGTCTCAATTAAAGGTCTGGATGAGCTCATTCAATCCATGGTAATAAGACATTAATTAATTGGAAAACCAGTCCATTCTGTGACCATGTAAGATTTTGTTAAACTTTGGAGAAAGTTTCTTACAGAAATGTGACCATTCTTAAAGAAGCTAAGGGCATTTCCCTGGGAATTCTGATAATCTTTGGAAGCTAATTTGGCAATAATATAGTCTGACTCAAACCAATAACATTTTAATTAGGTTATGAGTATAAAACCAACTTTGTGAACTGGATTGCCCCAAGGTATAAGCTACTCCCTTCTACAAGTTATTACCTGTGTGTTTGTGCATGATTGTGTGTTTGTATGTATATATGTGTAAGAGGATGGATTGAGTTTTTCACAGTGTCTATTCATACAAAGTTTCTGTCTTCTCGTTCTTAGGGAGGGAAGAGTCATGATAGTAGTCTCTAACACTGTTCATCTGTAACATCCAATAATTAAAACAAAAGTAAGGTGGGAATTATTTTTGTTTAAATTTTCTGCATGGTATTATCATCCAGATAATTCCAGCAGGTACAAACAATCTTATCTGAATGCTTAGGGACTGATTGTTATGTAAATTATTGGCCACAGAAAACCATACTGTTCACCAAAACAGCAGACCAGAGCTCCTCCTGTCATGACTTTGTTGGGCTATAGAATCACAGGGCTGAAAGGGACACTGGGATGCAGATAGGCAAAACCATACCTCAAAACACCCAAGAAAGGTAAAACAGCCTGTGTTCATGCATTTTTGCCACTGACATTATCAACGTATCCTGAGGTTTCCACTGATTTACCAAAGAAAGAAAGAAAGAAAGAAATACCCAGTCTTCTGAAAAATATTGCTGTAAATAAAGTGGAGGTAGTGGGGCATTTGTGGCGGGGTGGGGGCATGGAACCCTGTCTCATTTCTATCCAATACACCTTTGATACAGTCATGGGAATCTCTGCCTGGAGCTATTGATCTAGTCCATTTTTTTCTGTCACCAACAAGCAGTGGCAAGCTATAGATGGAATCAACCAAAAGCCCTGAAGTTCATTGTTCGACTGACCTATAGAAAGCTGATGCAATCCCCAAAAGAGACACAGTCAAAGAGTTTTCTCATTTTGATGGCTACAGTAAAATTGAAAACTGGCTTGAATATCAGCTATTCCTTTGAACAAATATTCCCACCCTCACCTCCCCACCGAGTCTATTTCATAATTGGCCAACATATAGGTCACCTAATTTCCATGAGAATTGGCAATTGATATCGATTGGGGAAAAACACAAAAAGGGTGTGGCTCCCTTCCCTTTAGTATCATTGTTTTCCATGAATTTCTTCCACCACCAGTTCATAATCTCCTTTGGAACAGGGAGCTCAAATGTCGACTTGGGAAGCAGACCCCTTGTGATTGGTCATTTCGAAAATGGCATCCAGCACTACCCTGTGGGTGATGGGGTGCTGAGAAAATTGCTCCAAGCAAGGATATAATGAATGTACTGCAAGGAAAGGCAACACATTTGATCTAGCCAGCAATCTCTCCGTGGTTCTATTTAATTCTACAGTACCTGTCATGGTTGGATCTGTATGCTTGCGCTGTATTTGCCCAGGCAGGGTAAAGTAGACAAGCCACCAATTATCCAGTGAATTCAATCACTGTCGACAGCTAATCGGGATCATTCAGATACTCAAGCCCATTTTTTCCCTCAAAAACAACATTGCGGGGCCCTGAATCATCAGGATAATGGCCTCACCTTTCCATTGCACTCTGGTTTGTTACACATGTGCTGCATCCATATGACTATAATGTCCATGGGGAGCATAAGTTGGTCTGGTATTTGTGTTCATCATAATGATGAGTGAATGAGCTGACCAATCCATTGCTCTGGTAGGTACTCAGATCCCAGATTCCCTGTTGGTTTCTCTGCCTCTGTCCTCTCCTCTGTCCAACCTGTCTGTCACATGACTGCCAAACTGATACTCCTAAAAACACAGATCTAAGCATGCTAGTCTCACTTTCCTGCCCTGAAAGAAAGTAGTCACTGGCTCCCTATTACCTCAATGAGAAAAGACAAATTTACTATTCCTCTATTTAAAGCCCTCCTCAATTTGCCTCCTACCTACCTAATTCTTACTGCCTACTCTTAGTTCATATAATTCCTCTTCAGACATACTCCGGTTCAGTTAAGCTGGCCTGCTGTTATCTGAACGTGGCATTTGCACAAATGGTCTTCATGTATGGAATGTGTGTCCTCCTCCTCTTTGTGCCATAGAGTCCCTACCTTCTTATATAGCTCACCTCCAGTGCCACCTTCTGCAGGAGGCCTCTGTTGACCTTCCCAGTTGTTATCACTCTCTTCCTTTTGAAATAGCTTTGCATTCTGTTGTCTGTGCCTTGGATCGCTTTACTTGTTTTCATGATGAAAACAAGTTTTCCTCTCAGTGGAATGAAAGCTTTTTGTCTTTATATTCCCAGCGCTGTCCTTGAGCAGTGTTTAGGTGCTTAATAAATAGTTGCTGAATTAAATCATAAAAGTTATAGCAAATGGTTACTCTGCCACATTAGGGCTAATAACATTATGTGATAAAGCCATGGTCATTCTCATCTTTGGGAAGGCATGATATAACAACCCGAGATTGATCATTGTGCTTCCTTTAAAAAAAATCAGCAGAATGCTTTTGGCAGCTGCTTGTGAATTTGTTTTATGAAGGCTCTAGGTGGCCTGATTGGCCTCACCTTCCAGCAAATGGAGGAATGAATCAAACAGCATTTATTAAATGCCTATTATGTGCCAAGCACTTTACTATACACTAGGGATACACATGGGAAAAAATGAGAAATCCCCTATTCTCAAAGAGCTCATAATCAAATTGGGGGACACAAACACAGTATATGTATGATCTGATGACAGTGCCAGAGGACTAGAAGCAGGGCAGATAGTAACACCTGAAAACCTTAGAAGACAGTGGTAGGATAGGTGTTAAGACCTGGTAGGTCTCTACCTCCCTCAAAGAAATAGAGTTTCATGAAAGACATGGAGTAGACTAGATGGGTTCTGGTCAGGAGGGGGAAAGAGGGGAAAATAAAGAAGGGGTCCCCATGGTGGTAGTGAGTCTTCCCACCTTGACCATCCCTTCCACCAGGAGACTGCTTAGATTATTATCATTTCGAGTTAAACATGGTTTGAAATTGTTTTATCCAAGTCGTTTCTTTGCTTATAGTCAGGCTAAGGTTGGAATGGTGAACCATACTCTTTGGCCATGTGTATGCAGGAGCGGGGAGGCCCAGTACCGTGGTGCCCCTAAAAACAAGAAGTTGTGGAGTGGGCTCCCCAGGGAGGAGAAGGTGCCCTCTGTGATGTTGGCCTTGACCATGGCTCTGTCCATCCTTCCAAGGATTGACCACCCGTGTTTTAGGGAACTATTAGCAATTAGCACTCTGGTCCTCTGAGAATTGTCAGGGGTGGGTATCATTTTTGGGCTTCTGAAGGTGGGGATACAAGTAGGGGAAAGGGGAGCATGAGTGGTAGAAGGAATGCTGAACTTAGAGTCACAGGACCTGGGTTAATTTCCTAGCTCTGGCTCTTCCTCCTTGAGTGATCTTATATAAGTCACTTTCTCTTCCTGCACTTCAGTTTCCTCATCGGTAAAATGAGCAGGTTGGACTGAGAACCTCTGAGATCCCTTCCAGCTCTGTCTCTACGGTCTTTGGATTTCTGTGTATTTTTGACAATCAGATCTCAGACTTCTGGTTTCCAGAGTTGCATTAAATTGATGAAATCCATTAA
This sequence comes from Vombatus ursinus, assembly GCF_900497805.2. NCBI lineage: Eukaryota > Metazoa > Chordata > Mammalia > Diprotodontia > Vombatidae > Vombatus > Vombatus ursinus. The sequence goes on along the minus strand of NW_020944235.1, from coordinate 2,181,340 downwards.
CCTCTTTCCCCACTACAGTTTTGTACCTTAGTACAGAAGAACTTATATAGTACCTTAGTACTGCAAAGAAGATGCCATTTATAGTGTTCGACTAGGGATAAAGAAAGTTATAGAGATTTTTAAAAAGGAATATGATGCTGGTGACGTGAGTCATTGTTACAGTAAATGCTATGAAAATGTTTAGATGCTAGATGAATGACTTTACTATCTTTGTAGATTGTTATTGAAACTGTCGGTTTTAAGGCAGATGAGTAGATATAGTGTATTATGTGGGAGAGTACTTGGATTGGAGCATAGAAGACCCGAGTTCAAATCCCTTCTCAAATGTTAACTGTGTTACCCCAAGTAAATAACTTACCTCTTAAATGCTTCAAGCAATTCCCTATTATCTGTTGATTCTTGGACAAAAAGATTGCAATTTGCAGTTGTGGAAGGATTTCCCACCCAGGGAATCTGGAATACTGATAAAATTGCAGAGCCTCTGCAAATTTATATATAAGGTATAAATTAAGAAATGCAACTGACAAAAACTCCGCTCTTTAATATTCATTCTAATATTCCAATAGATCCATGATTGCATCTCTGGATAGTCATTCTGACAGTGCAGATCATAGCCTATCGAAGCTTGCCCATCTTTGTTTTTTTTTTATTAAATTATTTTGATTTATCAACAATCACATCCATGAACTTTTGAGTTTTAAATTTTTCTCCCCCTCCCTCCCCACCTCCCTCCCAAAGACAGCACACAATCTGATATAGGCTATACACATATATTCCTATTAAACATATTTTCACATTGGTGATGTTGTAAGGAAGAATTAGAACCAATAGGAGGAACCACCAGAAAGAGAAAACAAAACCCAACAGAAGAAAAAAAATAGCAAATAGTATGCTTCGATCTGCATTTATGCTCCATAGTTCTTTCTTTGGATGTGGATAGCATTTTCCATCATGAGACCTTTGGAGACGTCTTAGATCCTTGCATTGTCGAGAAGGGCTAAGTTTATCAATATTAGTGATCGCACAATGTGGCTATTACTGTGTGCAGCGTTCTCCTGGTTCTGCTCACTTCACTCACCATCAGTCCATACAGGTCTTTCCAGATTTTTCTGAAGTCTGCCTGCTCATCATTTCTAATAGCACAATAGTTTTCCATTACATTCATATACCACAACTTGTTCAGCCATTCCCCAATTGATGGGCATCCCTTCAATTTCCAGTTCTTTGCCACCACAAAAAGAGCTGCTATAAATATTTTTTTGTACATGTGGGTCCTTTCCCTATTGTTATGATCTCTTTGGGATACAGCCTTAGAAGTGGCATTGCTGGGCTAAAGGGTATGTACATTTTTATAGCCCTCTGGGCGTAGTTCCAAATTGCTCTCCAAAATGGTTGGATCAGTTCACAACTCCAACAGTACATTAGTGTTCCAATTTTCTCACATCTTCTCCAACATTTATCATTTTCCTGTTTTGTCATGTTGGCTAATCTGATAGGTGTGATGTGGTACCTCAGAGTTGTTTTGATTTGCGTTTCTCTAATCAATAGTGATTTAGAGCATTTTTTCATATGACTATAGATGGCTTTAATTTCTTCATCTGAAAACTGCCTGTTCATATCCTTTGACCATTTATCAATTGGGGAATGACTTGTATTCTTAAAAATTTGACTTAATTCTCTATATATTTTAGAAATGAGGCCCTTATCAGAGACATTGGTTGTAAAAATTCTTTCCCAGTTTTCTACTTTCCTTCTAATCTTGGCTGCATTGGCTTTGTGCAAAAACTTTTCAATTTAATGTAATCAAAATTATCCATTTTGCATTTTGTGATATTCTCTGTCTCCTGTTTGGTCATGAATTCTTCTGTTCTCCATAAATCTGATAGGTAAACTATTCTTTGTTTTTCCAGTTTACTTATAGTATCAGCCTTTATATCTAAATCATGAACCCATTTTGACTTTATTTTGGTATATGGTGTGAGATTTTGGCCTGTTACTAGTTTCTGCCATACTCTTTTCCAGTTTCCCAGCCATTATTGTCCAATAGTGAGTTCTTATTCCAGAAGCTGATTGCCCATCCTTGTTGAGGCTTATCCATGCCCTCCCATAAGGTCACCAGATGGAGTCTTCCCAGTGTGCTGGGAGCCCTTCTTTGCTTTTTTTTTTTTTTAACATCATGAGAATACCAGTGGAACACATGAGCTGTCAATCAGCTACTGATATTCACCTTATAGAAAACTGACATTTGCAATGAACTGCTTAAGTACCACTATGAATAATTGCTGTATGTGGTCGAAGTCTGGCTTTTCAGTGAGGAAAAGGAGAGAATCTCACACAAAAAGTGCAGGCATATCATGCATCTGGAAATCAATAATATGTATGTGGCATACTGTAAGCACCGAATAGATGTTTTATCTAAAATGTGATTTTAAAACTTTCCAATTAGTACCCAGTTTGAAAAGAAATCAGCAGGAACCACTGTTATTCAGCTTAACCTGAAACCCAATCATGTAATAGTTGATTAAGTAATGACTTAAGCTTCTAAGATACTGTGATATTATCTCGCCACACGTAAAACATTGTGCCTATATTAATTGGGCTCCTAGCCAGCCGAAAGAATAAATCAGATGAAAACATACATTCTTATACATGCCATTTGCAAATGAATCACCGTGAACTCCTTTGAGTTGAAACTCTAATTAACACTGAAACACATTTTGTCTATAAAAATTCTTGTTGATTGCCCAAGAAGTAACAGAAACTCATTTTACTAGATTATGTTAACTATAATAGGATAAGGTGCAGAGATCCCAGAGAGCCATGGCTCTGTCTTCTACCCTTCAAGCACTCTCTACTTATCTCAGTCTTTTAAGAGCCTTGCCGTTCAATCCAACATGAGAAAAGAGAACCCAATGGGGGAGGGGGTGGAAACTTCCTAAATAGTGTGTGAAGCCAGCAAGTTGAGAAAATCAGTGTGCTAATGCTCTTAATATCATGTGTACATGCATTATAGTCACTGAGCACAATCTCGGGGACAGGAAGTAATGGGATCATCTACATGCATTAGCTGGTTGGAAAAGTGAAGCTGCCAGGCTGCCAGCACTAAACTTTGACTCCTCTGTCTTTAGCTTTGCTCCTGGAGCCTACAAGTAATCTTATTTACAAATTACTCTATCGTAGAGAAAACGTGATTCCAGGGACATTTCTCCTTTGTAAAGAAGGAGGATGTATTTGTTATGGGGATGTATTTGTGGGAGGTTGTCAGGTTGGAGGGGTTGGGGGCAGAGTTCTAACCATGATGTGCAACATGTAGCTTGCGCTTAGCTTCATTTTGGATCCCGTAACCATTTGGTAAGTCATCTAATCCTGGAAAGTAAGTGGAGAAAGTTGTTTTAAAGGAGTAAGGAGACAGGGAAGGAAAGCCCTGCTTGGTACGGAGGGTAATCTTAGAGGAGGAGGTTTTAGTAGTATGACTTGGAGGAACTCAGAAAGGATTCCTTGAGGAAGTAGTATTTGATCTGACTCTTGAAGGTAGCCAGGGTTTCTGAGGGTAGAGGTAAGAGGCAGAGCATTCCATGCATGGAGGAGAGCATGCCATGCATGGAGAAGAGCCAATGCAAAGATACAGAGGTAGGAGATGGAATGTAGTGTGTGAAGAACAAGAAGTAGGTTAAAATGAATGGAATGTGTGGTGTATGGAAAGGAGGAAAGTGTTATAAGACTGGAAAGATAGGAAGGGGTCAAGTTGTAAAGAGCTTCAAATTCCAGAGGAGTTTGTATTTTATCCTAGAGTCAATAATGAGCCTCTGGTATTTTTTTAATTGTTAAAATTTTTATTATTTATTTATTTTAAACATTTTCTTTTTAAATTTTGAGTTCTAAATTCTCTCCTTCCCTCCCACCTCTCCCCCACCTATTGAAAAGGCAAGTAATATATCAATTAATTATACATGTGAAATCATGCAAAACATATTTCCAAATTAGCCATAAAGCAAAAACAATAAAGTGAGAAAATTTTATACTTCAATTTGCACTCAGAGGTCATCATTTCTCTCTCGGAGGTGGATAGCATTTTTCATCATGGGTCATTTGGAATTGTCTGGAATCCCTGGGATCAGAGTAGCCAAGTCTTTTACAATTGATCATCATTATAACATTGCTGTTACTGTGCACAATGATCTCCCAGTTCTCACTTGATTTTGATTCGGTTTGTATCGGTCTTCCCATTTTTTTTCTGAAACCACTCCATCATTTCCCATAGCACGGTAGCACTCCATCACAATTATATGACACAACTTCTTCAGTTATTCCCCAAATGATGAGCATCCCCTCCAGTTGTTTTTTTTTTGGTTAGGCACTGGGGTTAAGTGACTTGCCCAGGGTCACACAGATAGTAAGTGTCAAGTGTCTGAGACTGGATTTGAACTCATGTCCTCCTGACCCCAGGACCCATCCTCTATCTACTGCGGCACCTAGCTGACCCATCCCCTTCAAGTTCTTTCCAATTCTTTGCCATCACAAAAAGAGCTGCTCTCATTTTTATATATATATAGGTTCCTTTCTTTTGTCTTTGATCTCTTTAGGAGAACAGACCTAGTAGTAGTGTTGCTGGATCAGGTAGTGTGCACAGTTTGATAGCCCTTTAGACATAGTTCCACATTATTCTCAAGAATGGTTGGACCAGTTCATAACTCCACCAACAGTTTATTAGCGTACCTATTTTTCCTCATCCTCTCTAGCATTTGTCATTTCTGGTAGGTGTGAGGTGGTGCCTCAGAGTTGTTTTCATTTGCATTTATCTAATCAGTACTGATTTAGAGCATTTTTTCATGTAACTATAAATAGCTTTGATTTCTTCTTCTGAAAACTTCCTGTTCATATCCTTTGACTGCTTATCAGCTGGGGAATGACTCTTTTTCATATAAATTTGACTTGATTCCCTATACGTTTGAGAAAGGAGGCCTTTATCAGAGAAACTTGCTATAAATTTTTTTCGATATTGCTCCATTTCTAAGGTACTTTTAGCAAAACATAGTTTCCCTGATTTTTTCTTATAATTAGGTCTATTTTTGTTTTTGTTTTGTCAGAGATAAGGATTCCTACCCCTTCATTTTTCTTTAGTTGAAGAATAATAGATTCTGCTCCAGCCCTTTATTTTAACTCTGTGTGTCTTTCTTTTTCAACCGTGTTCCTTTCAAAGGACATATTGCTGAATTTTGGTTTCTAATCCATTCTGTTATGGGTGAGCTCATCCTATTCACATTCCTAGTTATGATTACTGTGTTTCCCTCTATTTTATTTTCTTCTTCATCCTTCTCTCTCTCTTTTTGTCGTGTCCCTCCTCAAAAGTGTGTTTTGTTTCTGACCACTGCCTCCATCTGTCCACCATTTTATCATTCCCCCTTCCCCCTCATATTTCTTATCACCTTCTCCTCTTATGTCCCTATTGGTTAAGATAGGTTTCTATACCCAACTTAGCGTGTATGTGTGTGTATTATTCTTTCTATTTGAACCAATTCCAATGAGAGTGAGGTTCAAGCTTTGCCTGTCCCCTACCCCCTTGCCATTTTCCTTTCTATTATAAAAGTTTTTCCTTGCATGCCTCTTTTATGTGAGAAAATTTTCCCCATTCTGTCTCTTCCTTCTCTCTTTTCCCAGTGCACCCTTTTTTCTCACACCTTCATTTTTTTGAGATCATCCCCACATAATTTGCTCACATTCATGCCCTCTATTTCTGTGGACTCCTCCTAGTTGCCCTAATAATGATAAAGTTCTTAGGAGTTACATGTATCATCTTCCCATATAAGAATGTAAACAGTTTAATTCCATTGAGTCTCTTATGATTAGTCTTTCATGTTTAACTCTTTCTGCTTCTCTTGAGTCTTCTGTTTAAATGTCACATTTTCTATTCATCTCAGAACTTTTTATCAGGAATGCTCAAAAGTCTTCTATATCATTAAATATCCATTTTCCCCCCTGAAGGATTATATGCAGTTTTGCTAGATAGGATATTCTTGGTTGTAATCTCAGTTCCTTTCCTCTCTGGAATATTTTCTAAGCCCTCTGCTTCTTTAATGTGGAAACTACTAGATCTTTTGTGATCCTGACTGGCTCCATGGTATTTGCATTGTTTCTTTATGACTACTTGCAACATTTTATCCTTGACCTGGGAGCTCTGGAGTTTAGCCCTAATATCCCTGGGACTTTTCATTTTGGCATCTCTTTCAAGGGGTGATCAGTGGTGTCTTTCAGTTTCTATTTGACCCTCAGGTTCTAGGATGTCAGAGCAATTTTGCTTGATAATTTCTTGAAATATGGTGTCTAGGCTCTTTTTTTAATCATGGCTTTCAAGTAGTTCAATAATTTTTAAGTTATCTCTCCTCAATCTATTTTCTAGGTCAGTTGTTTTTCGGATGAGATATTTCCTTTTTTTCCCTCTATTTAAAAAAAATTCTTTTGAGTTTGTTTTATTGTTTCTTGATGTCTTGTGGAGTCATTAGCTTCCACTTGCCCAATTTTAATTTTTTAAAAATTATTTTGTTCAGTGAGCTTTTGTACCTCTTTTTTCCATTTGACCAGTTCTATTTTTTTTTTTTTTTGGTTAGGCAATGGGGTTAAGTGATTTGCCCAGGGTCACACAGGTAGTAAGTGTTATGTGTCTGAGGCTGGATTTGAACTCAGGTCCTCCTGAATCCAGGGCCAGTGCTCTATTCACTGTGCCACCTAGCTGCCCCTCAGTTCTACTTTTTAGGGAGTTATTTTATTTCTTTCTTTCTTTTTGTTTTTTGTTTTTTAATTAATTTATTTTTTATTTTCAACATTCACTTTTATGAGATTTTGAGTTCCAAATTTCCTCTCCCACTCTTCTCTCCCCCCATGTTAAGATGGCATGCAATCTGATATAGGCTCTATATATACATTCATATTAAACATATAGGGAGTTCTTTTCTGCAGTAAATTTTGTGCTTCTTTTACCATTAGGCCAATTCTATTTTTAAGGTATTATTTTCTTCAGTATTTTTGTGTCTTTTTTTTAAAGAGATCAGTTAATTCTTTTTTTCATAATATTCTTGCAGCACTCATTTCTTTTCCCAATTTTTTTCTACCACTCTTATCTCTTTCTTTAACTCTTTCAGGAATTCTTCTTGGGCTTGAGTCTAATTAGCGTTTTTCCTTGAGGCTTTGTTTGTAGCTGTTTTCAAATTTTTTTGTCTTTTTCTGAGTTTATGTTTTGGTCTTCCCTGCCACCATAGTAGTTTTTTATTATCAAGTTCTTTTTTGTTGTTGTTTGTTCATTTTCTGCCTATTTCTTGACTTTGAACTTTATGTTAAACTTGGATTCCTACTTGGGGGGGGGGGAGACACTGTCCCAAACTTTAGGCTTTTTCATGATGCTATTTTGAAAGCTAGTTCTGGGGGTCTTCACGTTTTAGGGGCCTCCAAGGTGGTGGGATCTTGGGAAAGGTGTGGTCACTCTTGTCTTTACCCAGGAAGGGCCCTGTTCTTCTGCGGCGACAATTGTTAGCACTCCTCTTGGTCCTGGAATTGTGAGCAACTTCTATGCTTTCCTGTAGCACAAAAGCACTAGTGTTCCTCTCTGCCGTGGGAACCGTCACCAGGGCTCCTGCTGCCTTGTGACCAATCACAAGTGCTCCTTTCTGCTCTAGAACTGCCACCCTGAGCCGCACATGGGCAGTCAGTGAGAGTTGCACCCAGTGCTGGTTAAGAGGCCCCTGTAATCTCTTTCTGTTTTTTTTTTTTTCTTTTTAGGCAATCGGGGTTAAGCGACTTGCCCATGGTCACACAGCTAGTAAGTGTCAAGTGTGTCTGAGGCCAGATTTGAACTCAGGTCCTCCTGACTTCAGGGCTGGGGCTCTATCCACTGAACCACCTAGCTGCCCCATCTGTAATCTCTTTCTAACAAATTTTCCAACTTCCTTATCATCTCTGGTCTAAGAAGTTCTGAGGCTGCTGTTCTTCTGCTGATGCATTAGCCTCCAAAGCCCACCGCTGGTACTCCTGCTGTGCTCTGGGCTGACTCCCACCCTGGTGTCATAGACATATCCTACTGACTTCCTAAGTTATCTTAGGCTGGAAAAATATCTTCATTTGAACTTTTGTTGGCTCTGATGCTCTAAAATTTGATTTGAGGAGTTATTATTTTTTTAAGTGAGGCAATTGGAGTTAAGTGACTTGCCCAGAGTCAAACAGCTAGTGAGTGGTATGTATCTGCTGAGCCACCTAGCTGCCCCTTGAGGAGTTATTTTAAAGTTGTTTGGAGGGGAATTTTGGGAGAATTCAATTGAGTTGCTGCCTATATTCTGCCATCTTGTTTTTACCTCCACCACTGGTGTTTATTGAGTGGGAATGTGTGTGACGTGATCAGACCTATGCTTCAGGACAATAACTTTGGCAGCTGTATGAAGGATGGATCGGAATGGTGAAGCAGGAAGAGCAATTAGGAGACTGTTGTAAATAGTCCAGGCAAAAAATGACGATGGCCTGAATTAGGTTGGTGTCTCTCTGGCTGAATTTCCCCCTTTGCCCTAGGACATCCCCACTGTGGTCAAGTAACCGTAGCTCAGTTGTGAAAGAACTTCTACTGATTTCTTTTCCAGAAATCCTTATTGCCAAATGACAGCAGTTATGGGACCCTTTCCAAATGGCCCCTGATCTGGTGGGAATCCTTAAAGTCACTTTCCTTCTTTCTCAAGAGGACACCATTACCATGACAGTAGTGATGGAGACTCTAGTGTGAGGAAAAGCAGTGAGACACAGATATGATAAAACCTTAAAAATCCTTAAAGAGAAGATCGGTAAACATTCTGAATCTACCATGTATTAGTGATGATGAAGAAGGAGGGGGAGTAGTAGCAAAACCAGAGAGGGAACATCAAATAGTAGAAAGAATGCTGGATCTTGAGTTAGAGGATTGAGGTTCAAATCATATCGCTAATGTGTTTGACCTTGGCCAAGCCGCTTATCCTCTGTGGGCCTCCCATTTCTAAATCTGTAAAATGTAGGGACTGACTAGATGACCTTTAAGTACTTCTCAGCAGTAGATCTATGAGTTTCTGATTTAGGTGGCACTTGAAAGTTGATAAATATTTTTAGATATATTATTTCTTTTGATCTTTTCCATAATCAAGTGAGGCAGGTATCATGATCTCCATTTTATAGACGAAAACACTGAAGCAAAAGAGAAGTGAAGGGATTTGCCCAAGGCTATATAACTGATAAGCGTCTGAGCCAGGATCTGAACACAGGACTTCCTAACTCCAATCTGGCATGCAGGAGGTCATCCTAAACCATAGCCCAAGTTTCATCTTCGTCTTAGCCTGGACAGAGAGATAAACCTAGGGAAGATGCCAAATATTCATTTTTCTCGAGAGGAGGTACTTGTTGTGACCAATAGGCGCCTTGAATCCTGTAATAATATTTATAGGATATTTACAGTTTGATTACAAAGAATCAAATCATCAAAGTGGGGAAGTGCCTTCCTCAAACTATATAGATGATGACTGAATGACTTCTGAGATTCTTTCTGTTTCTAAGAGTTTATAATTATATGTTAACTATTGTTAAGAAGGATGCTCTGGAAAGGGAGAGAGGTAGAATGGGGTAAATTATCCAACATAAAAGAGGCACAAAAGAGATTTTTACAGTGGAGGGAAAGATGGGAGGGGAAGAAAGGGAATGTGTGAACCTTACTTTCATCAGAATTGGCTCAAAGAGGTAATAACATACACACTCGATTGGGTGGAGAAATCTTTCTTACCGTACATGAAAGCAGGAAGGGAAGGGGATGAGAGAAGGGGGGTACTGATAGAAAGGAGGGCAGATTAGGGGAGGTAAAAGTCAAAAGCAAAACACTTTAGAGAATGGACAGGGTGAAAGGAGAGAAGAGAGTAGGACAAATGAGGAAATTAGGATTGAGGGAAATACATAGTAATTATTACTGTGAAAAAAATTACAGCAAGTTTCTCTGGTAAAAATTTCACTTCTCAAATATATAGAAAACTATCAATAAATGGTCAAAGGATATAGACAGGCAGTTTTCAGATAAAGTAATCAAAGCTGTCTATAGTCATATGAAGAAAAATGCTCTAAATCACTATTGATTAGAGAAATGCAAATTAAAACAACTCTGAGCTACCCCCCACACCTATCAGACTGACTAATATGACAGAAACGGAAAACGACAAATGTTGGAGGAGATGTAGGACAATTAAGACACTAATGCACTCTTGGTAAAAATTATATACTGATTCAACCATTCTGGAGAGAAATTTGGAGCTATGCCCATAGGGCTATAAACCCATGTATACACTTTGACCAAGCAATACCACTACTAGTTCTATATCCCAAAGAGATAAAAAGCAAAAAGGAAAAGTACCTATAAGTACAAAAATACATACATCAGCTCTTTTAGTCATGGCAAAGAATTGGAAATTGAGGGGATGTCCATCAGTTGGGGAATGGCTGAACAAGTTATTGTATATGATTGTGATGGGATACTATTGTGCTATAAGAAATGATGAGCAGGATGCTCTCAGAAAAATCTGGAAAGACTTACATGAACTGATGCAAAGTGAAATGAGCAGAAATAGTAGAACATTGTACACAGTAACAGCAATATTGTATGAAGATCAGCTGTGAATAATTAAGCTATTCTCAGCAATATAGTGACCTAAAAAAATTCTGAAGGATTTATGATGAAAAGTGCTGTCCATCTCCAGAGAAAGAAGTGATGGAGACTGAATGCAGATTGAAGCATACTTTTTCTTTATTTTTGTTGCTGTTTTTCTGTCTGTGTTTTCTTTCACAGCATGACTTACATGGAAATGTATTTTGCATGACTACACATGTATAATCTATGTCAAGTTGCTTGCCTTCCCAATGGTAATGAGGAGGGTACAGAGGGCGGGAGAGAATTTGGAACTCAATATTTAAAAAAAAAGAATGTTAAAATTGTTTTTACATATAATTGGGGAAAATAAAATATTAAATTAAAAAAAAAAGTTTAAAAAAAAAAGAATGATGCCCCTGCAAGAGTCTCAAAGACAGCTTCAATTACATTCACCCTACTCTACTTTCTAGAGCTGGAAAGGAGACTAATACATTTGAAAAGAAATGCAGACACCAGGAGAGTTGCAAGGATACTCATTGAGTGCAAATCCCTTATTTTCCAAATGAGTCATGAAGAATTAAAGAAGTAAAGTGATTTTCCTGAAGTTCTGTAGCAAGTTGGAGTGAGAACAAAAGCCCTGCTCTTTCATCCCTTTTCAAAGTTTTGCTACAGTTAGGGCTTCTGCAGAAATCCTTTGGTTATGGGGCAGCTAGGTGGCACAGTAGGTAGGGCACCAGCCCTGAAGTCAGGAGGACCTGAGTTCAAATCTGGCCTCAGACCAAACACTTGACACTAGCTGTGTGGCCCTGGGCAAGTCACTTAACCCCAATGGCCTAAAAAACAAACAAACAAAAAAAGAAATCCTTTCAGCTCTTTTTGTTGTGGCAAAGAACTGGAGAGTAAGCAAATGTCCCAAAGTTGGGGAATGGCTGAATGAATTATGTATGTAAATGCAATGCAATGCAATGCAATGCTTCTGTGCTGTAAAAGGAAGAATGGGATGGATTCAAAGAACTTGGGAAGATTTGAATGATCTAATGCAGAATGAAGTGAGCAGAACCAAGAGAACCATTTGTATTATAACAGCATTGTAAAGACAAACAACTTTGAAATACTTTAGGACTCTTAGCAATGTGGTGACCAACTGTGATTCCAGAGAACCAGTGATGAAGACTACTACATATTTCCTGATAGAGAGGTGATGAACTCAAGGTACAAAATGAGATGTAGATTTTTTGGACATAGCTAATATGGGGGTTTCTTTTGCTTTATTATGCATATTTGGTACAAGGTTTTTATTTGTGTTTTCCAGTGTTCAGTGGAGAGAGACAGAGTGAGAGAGAGAGAGAGAGAGAGAATAAATGCTTGTTAAGTGAAAAAATTAAAACAAAAGATACATTTAAAAAATCCTTATGTGAAAAGGTGGTATTGAAACTTTTCCATAGGTTTCAGGGCAGTGATGGAAGATATAGTTATTGACTCTGATATTATTTGCATTTATCCCCAAACTAACAGATATTGATCCCCATTTTCACCATTATTAGGAAAGAATGGGGATTAGTTCTGGTCTTCCAGTTTTGATCTTGTCTGCATTGAATGTCCATTGATAAAATGATTCTGTTATCTCATCAATGGGGACATTTCCTCCCTCACTGCCTGTGTCCTTCATCTTTTCCTGTATGATGATTTTCTATCTTCTTCCATAGATTCTACCCAGGGTATTTCCTTCATCTGCCATAGACCTCCCCCTCCAAAGCCCTATTCTGATCTGCCTCGCTATAGCGGGGAGGTGTCCCTGGTTTCTTGAAGGCTATGCCAGTGGGGAGAACTCTGATATCATCTAACCAAGCTGGAAAAGCTTTATAGTCCTGATGAAGGCTAACCAGCCTAAGAATGGAGAGGTTCACCATGGAAACACATGAACCATGAACAATGAAAAGTAATCTTCAGTTGTGTGTGGCCTCTGTTTACACTTTTGCATGACAGTTCTGGAATGATGAGAAAAGCAGGCAGCGGATGCCAAAAACCATAAGTGCTGTAATTAGCCATAATGGTACCTGGGAAAATTCAGAGGGTTTGGGGAAAGGGACACAGTGGAAAGCAATAGCAGTATAGCGGATGGTCAATAATGGGGAAAGTTACATCAGGAAAGGAGCTGACTCAACCCTAGTAGATCCTGGCCTCATCCCCCGAGGATTGAAGGGGAGAGGGTAGCAAGATAAGACAGGCACCACAGCCAAGAGTGATTATACCAGACATTGCTGGGACCCCGAGATGAGACACGTTGATGCTGTCACTGTAGTGATGGAGCAAACCCTTGGACAAAACACAACCTACTCCACTCCCCATATTGGCACCCGGAGGAGCCGGTAACTAGCTTCTATCACCAGCTAGTTGTGGCTCTGAAAATGATATGTATTTTCAACCATATTAGCTACAAAATGATGCTCCTTAGAATATGATGAAAATATTTACAAGGGTCAATAACAACTTGAAAATATTAATTATCTCTTCTTGTTATATTTCTCAGATTTTCTTAACCAGAGATATTCATGAAATTAAGTTAGTAACCGCCTATAGGAGATCACAGACCATATTTAAGATTTTTATGCTTCTCAAAATTATTCTTTTATTTGAAAGTAGGAGGGAATTGACTTGAGATTTCATTGGTGAAGGTATATCCCTTTGTGGAAATTCTCTCCATCCTTTCAGTTCCTCACTTCCTCTGTGAGGATGACTGATTTGTCCATGGTTACACGGCCAATGTGTATGAGGTAGCCATACTGAGTCTTCCTAGTTCAGAGGCTGGCCTTCTTCTCCATGCTTCCTCTCCTTTCCCAGACATTCTGAAAGACTATTTCCTTACTTTTATAGTACTCCAAATATATTTAATCAGCCCTACTTCTACAGTTTAAAGATATTTGGGGAATCCTTTGATCCTTGGGATGGGAACTACAAGGTGCCTCAAACAATTTGCTCCACCCCCTTATTTTTTAAATGAGGAAGCTGAGGATTGGAGATTTTAAGTGACTTGTCCAAGGTCCCACAGGGAGTGAGTAGCCCAGCTGGAATTTGAATCCTGGGCCTAAGACTCCAAATGCAGTCAGTGTATTAGGTGGAGAAACCAGTGCTTGGGCCCACACCCCCTGGATCAGACAACGTGACTGACTTTAACTAAAGGAAGCTTGACTTCACCTCCCTGGGCCTCAGTTTCTTCCTCTGTAAAAAGTGGAAGTTGATTACATGCCCTCTGAGGTCCCTTTTAGCTTCAGATTTATAATCCTACAAAATTGAAATCATGGAGCCTCATCACAGGTGACAGGGCTTGGGAGAATTGCTTCCTACGCAGTGCTCTCTCTGGGGGCAAGATATAGCTCTAAATGGTATTAAGAATTAGTTATCTTTTTTTTTTAGTGAGGCAGTTGGGGTTAAGTGACTTGCCCAGAGTCACACAGCTAGTGAGTGTTATGTGTCTGAGGCCAGATTTGAACTCAGGTCCTCCTGACTCCAGGGCCGGTGGTCTATCCACTGTGTCACCTAGCTGCCCCAGGATTAGTTATTTAACAGTGATATGAAGGTCAACTAAGCCAAGAAAGGCTGAGGGGTGGATCATGGGATCTTCGAGGGACCTCAAAGGTTATCTAGTCCAACCATTTCTTTTTACAGAGGAAGAAACTAGGCCCCAAAGAAGTTAAATGACTTGGCCAGTAATGTCGAGCAGGTAGTGATCCTCCAACCAGCCGAAATCCTCTTTTCCCCAGAATTGGGCTGTTACCTCCTTCCTTGTTCCTCCGTTGTCATGTTCAGGTATAGTCTCTTGGCTGTCTTTAATGTGGGCATTGTTGGCCTTGGCATGGTTCTCAAAGTCTTTGTCTTGTGGCTCTTGACAACATGCTCTCCCCCATGCCTGTGGAGGGGGATGATAAAGAATTTTTCTTTAAAGATCAGAAGAGCTGTTTTCTGGCTTGGGTCCATGTAGGGCTCTGAGAGTTTTCAGCTCTCTGAAAGAGGAGCTTCCATGGGGAAGGGTTCCTCTTGCTAAGCACCTGCTGCTGCAGACAGAGTGTTTGTGGGTAGAGGCCTTGGCTTTGGATCCTGCCTCTACTCTTTACTGTGTTTTTGATATTGAGCAAGCCAGGCAGCCATATCCAGTCTCTTGGCCCCAGTTGCTTTCTCTGTAAAATGAGGGGGTTGGATGAGAGACCCTTTCCCAATCTCCCCAGCTGCTAGCGCCATTCCCTCTAAGGTTACCTTTCCTCCAACTCTGAATTCATGGTGTATATTCTGATGTAGATATGGTTTCTCTAGCATTGCATTGAAAGTTCACTTAGGGCAGGGACTGTATCAAGTTGAATTTTGTATCTGCAATGTCTGTCACAGTGCCTGGCACTTAGTAAGTGCTAGATAAATACCTGTTAATTGATTCATCCTGTGCAAATCACTTAACCTTTCAGGGTCCTAGGCAATTCTCTAACTTTATTATTATTTTATTTATTATTCATTATTATTATTATCAGTGATGTTAAGATCTTTTCTGTATAGCTCTATATCTTCTTGCCACCCCTTCTCTCAATCTTTTCTGCTTCTTTTAAGTCTCTACCATTTTTGTTTTTGATCATGTCTGTTTTTGCATGAAACATTCCCTTGATATCCCTAATTTTCTTGAAGAGATCTCGTCTTTTCTGTTTTCTTCTATTTCTTTTCATTGCTTATTTAAGAAAACTTTATCTCTCCTTTTTCCTTTCCCTTCTTCCTTAGCTATTTATAAAGCCTCATCAGGTAGCCATTTTGCTTTCTTGCTTTTCTTTTTCTTGGAGATTTTTTTGTTGCTGTCTCCTGTCCAGTATTGTGAACCTCTGTTCATCATTCTGCAGGCACTCTATACCAGATCTAATCCCTTAAATCTACTGATCACTTCCACTTCATTTTCATAAAGGGTGTTATTTAGATCATATCTCTATGATCAGATGGTTTTCCCTACTTTTTTTCAGTTTAAGTCTGAATTTAGCAATAAGAAGCTCATGATCTGAGCCACAGGTCAGCTGCAGTTCTTGTTTTTGCTGATTGTGTAGAGCTTCTCCAACTTTGACTGCAAAGTATATAATGAATCTGATTTCTATGTTGACCATCTGGTGATGTCCAGGCATAGACTCACCTTTTGGGTTGTTGAAAAAGGGTGTTTGCTATGACCAGCGAGTTATCTTGACAAAACTCTATAAGCCTCTGCCCTGCTTCATTGTGTACTCCAACGCCAGACTTGCCTATTATTCCAATTCTTTTTTGATTTCCTACTTTAGTGTTCCAATCCCCTTTGATTAATGTGACATCTTTTTCGGTGTTATTTCTAGAAGACATAAGCATTCATAGAACTGATCAACTTTGGCGTTTTTGGCGTCATTTGGAGCATAGACTTTATTACCCTGATGTTGAATGGTTTGCTTTGGCTATGAACAGATATTCTGTCGCTTTTGAGATTAGACCCCAGTACTGCTTTTCTCACCCTTTTATTGAGTATGAAGGCTACTCCATTTCTTCTAAGGGATTGTTGCCCTCAGAAGTATGTGTAGTAATCCCCTGAATTAAAATTCACCCATTTCTGCCCATTTAAGTTCACTGACATCCAAGATATTGCTGTTTAATCTTTCTGTCTCCTGTTTACTCACATCCAGCTTACCTTGGTCATAGACCTTCCATCCTGGCTTCCTGTGCAATGTTGTTCTTTACAGCATTGGACTTTTGTCTTTCATTGCCAGACACATCCACAGCTGAGCTTCCTTTCCAGCTTTGGCTCATCTGTTTCACTAGTACTGGAGCTACTTGTAGTGTCCTGTACTCTTCCCCAGTATAGTGTTGGACACCTTCTGACCTGAGGGACTTATCTTCTCATGTCACATGTTTTTATCATTTTAATACTGTCCGTGAGGTTTTCCTGGCAAAGATATTGGAATGGTTTGCACTTTCTTCTCCATTGGATCACCTGTTGTCAGAACTCTCTACTATGACCTGTCTGTCTTGGGTAACTTTGCACAACATAGCTAATAGTTTCATTGAGTTACACAATCCCTTCCACTGACAAGACAGAAATCCGGATGGAGCACAAAATACTACCAAATATTTTCATGAGGGAGGAAGTGTTAATAATTTGGGAAAATCAAGAAAAGTCACATGTAATAGGTGGCATCTGAACTGAGCCTTGAGTGAAATCAGGAACTTTATAAAGTGAAGTTGAGAAAAGAGTACATTCCAAGTATGAAGGAAGGAGATGTTGTGAATGAGGAAAAGCCAGCAGGCATAGCACTGTTCCTAAAAAAGGGCTCTGCCATAGCCCTCAGAAGTATTTTCCATAAAGAGTTTCCCTTCCCTGCCAACAGAGCCTCTGTAGGAGAGGTTCTGGTTTCCCCTTTTGCAGCTAGTCGTGATAGCTGCATTCTCTCATATTTGCTTGGGAAGCTAGGCTTGATAGAAAACTTGATCTTTGATGAGCTTCCCTAGTTGAATTGGTCCCTCTCTCTCCCAGAGGAACCCTGCATGACATGCCCTTTGATCAGGGCCGGATGCCTAAAGCTGCCCACTGGTGATGCAAATGTATATGGAAGGAACTGAGGTCATCCCTCCATAGCTTTGGCATCCCACTCTCCACCCCCTCATCTGGGAGAGGCAAGCTCACCTTTCCAAACAGCACAACTTGCCAACTATTTGCATTGGGTATCGTGGCTTGTGAAAATGTCAAATATAGCCTTACAAGATGCTATGATTCACTTTCTGTGATTCAGCCCTGTCACCATGCACACTGACTATTCTTTGCTTCTTTTCGATGTGAGGTGTGACTTATTTTCAACACCCGCCAAATGTTTATTCCCCTGAATGATTTCATACCAAATCCATTTTTTTGAATCATGTGAGATATTTATATTTGAAAGAACTTTTGTTAAAGCATATTTAGTAAGATTTCCCAGAAATCTTCTCTCCTATGGCCACCTGTTCCATCAAAGTCATGGAGGAGCAAAGTATCAAACACGTCCCTGAAAGAAAGACCCATCTTTTCAGTTATTTTATGTTTTTAAAAATTTTTTTTTTATTACGAACTTGACAAACTCTATCGAACAGGAATGTTGCTATAAACAAAGAACAGAAAAGGAATGCAAAGGGGCAGCTAGGTGGTGCAGTGGATAGAGCACCGGCTCTGGATTTAGGAGTACCTGAATTCAAAACCAGCCTCAGACACATAATGCTTAATTAGCTGTGTGACCCTGGGCAAGTCACTTAACCCCATTGCCTAGCCAAATAAAAAAAAAGAAAAGGAATGCAAACATTAGGTCCTGTGTGTTTCCTTTGTTAGTGGGTGCTCCACATTCCGCAGTTTCAGAGCTGACTTGGTTGTGCCTCTCTCTGAACCTTTAGTTCTTCTGTCCTATGCATTGTTTTGAATTTATTTCTTTTCATTTTTTTTGTCACAACAGTCACTACTCCCCTCCTCTTTGTACCAAAGAAACACAGTCTAACTGAACCAGTTCACACAGAGGATGGTTGTTTTAATGTCCATATCTCTGATATTTTTCCAGTCATGCTTTATTGTGGGAGTTAGAGAGAGCTATAGTTTCTGAAGAAGGAAAAGTGAAGATCATCTAAGAGGTATGGTGGACATTGGTAGACTGAATGTAAACACAGAACACACAGAGAAGCATGCAGATTAAAGCATGTCATCAATGAAATGAATATGATGAAGGAAAAAAAAAGATGGGCTAGTCACAGTCAGAGAAAAGAGCTGAATGATGGGGGGGCCCATTTGGTCCATTAGTATCCATGCAGTATAAGGAGTGGAGGAAGAACCCCTCCCCTCCTCTGTAATAAACATGGGTAAGAGTTGCACGGGTTGATTAGGCATGGATGGGATGTGATCTGAATCTTTGGGAATAGTCTGGTAAAATCCTGCACTTTATCAGAACTCTTTTCTCTTCCTCAGCTCTATCTATCACACAGTCTATCTCCTGTCTCTCTGGCTTTGTGCTGGTTGCCTCTTGTGCCTGGAATGCTCTGTCCCCTCACCTCCTCTTCTAGTTTCCTTGGCTTCTCTCAGTATTCAACTAAACTTCATCTTCTGCAGAATAGCTTTCCTAGTCTCCCTAGCTGCCGGACTCTTTCCCTGTTAGATTACTTCTCATTTATGCTGTGTGTATTTTATGTGTACCTACTTATTTACATGTTGTTTCCCCATTAGGCTATGAGCTCCTTGAGGGCAGGAACTGTATTTTTGCCTTTCTTTGTATCACTAGATGCTTGGCACAGCATCTGGCACATAGTAGGTGTTTAATAAATACTTGCTGACTGACTGTCTCATGTGGTACGTATGTCAGTTTTGTCTTCTTACTTTGAAAGCTATAAATACCATTACGTTTTAAGTGATCACCAGGGAAGACAATGCAACCTATTTTATCTTTAAAAAAATAACCATTAGGGGCTGCCTAGGGCAGTTTATTGCAGCTCTTCAGAAATCAAACACATTAATTTTTATTTATTGTAAGATTGCCACAGTCATGGAGGTATAAGTCATCAGCATTCTTTGTCCCCATAACGGGAATCTTCTTTTCCAGCTCTCTCAATCCCCTTTGAAATTTGCTTTGGTATTGGGAAACAGCAGATATTTACCATGACAACAACAATTTCAAACTGTTGCCTAGTAAATGATATTCATTCCTCAGCTCATATTTTAGTATGTTGACATGCAAGACCCTTGGTTGCATTTATCCACTCAACTAAATAGGTCATTTTCTAATCAACTTGGTCTGATCATCAGGCAATGTTCACATGAGCTCTCTGTTGATTCAATTTTAAGAAAATAAAATTTAAAAAAAACCAAAAAAAAAAAACCCTGGACCATGTAACTTTGAAATTGAATGTTCTCAGTCTTGCTTCCAACCACTAGAAGTTTAAAATAATCATGTAGTAACCAAGCTTGCATGTTATTTATTCAAGCTTGTCTTATTCCTTGAGCTAAGGAGAGGGGGTGTGTGTGTGTGTGTGTGTGTGTGTGTGTGTGTGTGTGTGTGTATGTGTGTGTGTGTGTGTGTGTGTTTGTATGTGTGTGTGTGTGTTTGTATGTGTGTGTGTGTAGGCAGAAAGAACAAGAGACAGACAGACTACGAATGTGCACATGCACTACAGAGGAGGCTTGGTGGACGTCATTCTCATGGCAACTTATTTATACTGTTTTAATTTGCAGTTGTAATTGTAAGTAAATGCTATTACATGCATATTCTAATGGCTATGTGACCCTTCATAGATGTGACAATTCCTACCAAGTCATTGATGGTGTTTCTCCTTTTTTTTTTTTATTGATAGAGACCTGTGGTTTCACTGGTGTTGGGGAAGTCCTTGTACTGATATTCTGCCCCACCCCCATGCAGCCTCAGAACTTATCTGTAACTTGGTCTTTGAGACCTAACTTGGGTTGCTTAGAGGTTGAATAACTTGTCCAGAGCTACACAGCCAGTATATGTCAGAGGTAAGACTTGAACCTAGGTCTTTCTGACTCAAAACATGAGCTTCATTGGAGAATGCCAGTTTATTCTTCTTTGGACTTCAATTTTTTTTTTCCTTAAGTGCCTACTATTTCTCTAAAACGTTCCTTCTGTCTCATTCCTCACGTCTCTGTAAGAATCTCTGTCACACTTTATAGGACAGAATTCTGGCCATCATCACTAGTCTTCCCCTCATACATACATGTTTTACTGAAGTTGTATGTTACACCTCTCAAACCCTTTCTTTCTGCTCTTGCCTTTTTTTTTTTTTTTGCTCTTGCTTAATTCCTGACAAAGCCACTGTGGGATCATGCCAGCTCTTATGAACCCCCTGCCCCATTCCTGACTGTGCTGCAGGATATACTTGTCCATCACTTAAAATGCCCTTATTTCTACAAAGAACACTTCTCTTCTTTAAGGTTCTAACCCTAGAGTTCCTCTGAAAATCTTAGAGGCAGGGGCATGGTCCATTATCTCGTCCTTAACCAAAGTTATCAGTCTTGGAGTATTGGCACTCTGTTGTTCTCATGTAGACATTCCTTCTCGTCTTTTTGGTGACCTGTTTGTGCACATGGGACTCTAAAATTGATGTTCTCCTATCGAAAGAGTGTATATTTGGGGGAAAGAGTATATATTTGTCTGGCATGCTTAAAGGCATGGAGAGTATGATGCAATTTTGACTTTACTGGGTCACTTCCCTCTGATTTGGAAGGGACCAAAAAGTCAGGTCCATGAGTCTGTGTCATATGAAATCCTATCCAATAGGTATTGATTAAGTAACTGCTAATGTGTCAGGTGCTGGGGATATAAATAAAAAGTGAACACTAGCCTTTTGCCCTCAGGAAGCTTCTGTCCTAAGGATAAGATCCCACATAGAAGCAGATAAGTGTGTACATGGTCATTTGAAAAGGAGAGCTCTAAGAGTTAGATGGATCAGGAAAAGATTCCTTCACATTGTGGATGACATACAACTTGGACCTTGAAGAAAGCAGGGGCTTCTAAGAGGCAGAATTGGAGAAGGAGTGCATTCCAGGCATGGAAGACGACTTGTGCCAAGGTACAGAGGTGTGAGCTAGATTGGCAGGTCCAGGGAGCAGCAGGCATGTAAAAGAGTGGAAGTAGAAGAATGTTCGATAGCCCTGGAAAGTTGGGCTAGAGCCAGATTGGGAAGGGCTTGAGCTGCTCAGCTGAAGAGTTTGTATGTTGTCATTGGAGCAGTAGGGAGCCCCTGAAGTTTCTTGAGCAGGGGTGAGGCGTGATCTGTCTTGTGCTTTTGCAAGGTTATTTTGGTAGCCGGATAGAAGGATGGGAGAGAGACAAGACTAGGAGCCCAAATTCCCATCAGCAGTCTATGAGGAGGCCTGAAATAGGGTGGTAGTCATGTGAGTGGAGAAGGGACAAATTCAAAGCAACAAATATTCAACAAACATGTACTATATATGGCTCACTGCACTAGAGAGGGAGAGACTAGAACCTAGGCCTTGAATTAGGAGGCTGTTGCAACAATCCAGGTGAAAGATGACAGGAGTGATGGTTCCTTGAGTTGGGAGAACGGGACTGATGTGGGAAATGTGGAGGAGGAATCGACAGGATTTGGTAACTGAGAGGATATGAAGTTAGGGAGGATTTTGAGGTGATATGATCATGACCTCAAATGGTGTGAGTTTGACCCTCTGCCCCATGGGAAGTTCACAGAAGTGAATTGATATACCTTGGGATGGAAGGGAAAATGGAGTTGAGTATGTTGCAATTCCACCAGATGAATGTATATAATGCCTGTAATGCTCTGTATTGCGTTGTTGACCAAAAATACAGATGAAATTCTGGGAGGTAACTCATATCTAGCCAATACAAATTATTCATTTCATTTCCCCATCTCGTGCATTTGCCAATCACCTTAATATCCCTCTGAGAGCTGAGGAGGATACTATTGATCATAAATATTAAATAAATTGGTTGAGTGTAGAATCAACTAGAAAAATTTGAAAATGTGTCTTTAAATATCTTGGTATTTTTATAAGTGGTTATTTAAGAAGGTCTGTGATTGTTGAAAATTCATACATTATACAGTTTGGGTCCTTTGTTATGAAGGTTAGACTAATACCATCTTAAATTAAAGTTTCTTTTAAATATGAAAACAACTTTTTTTTCATTTGTTGTTCTCTTGAAAACCGAAGGTGACTAGAATATATGCTATGGACACTGCTTAGAAAATAGATAACTATTTAGATGTAGATGGAAAACTGTTTTACAAAGCATGCACAATGGAAGAAAACAACTGTTAAAATTTTGGTCTTAGGCAACAGAAAATACATCTGGTCCACACAGCACTCCTCTCTTATGTAGGACTCATGATTTCTGTAAACTTTCCTTGAGTTGAGGAACAAGGCATCAAGGAGTAATTAAAAAAAAACAACAACAACAACATTGTCATGTAAATGGATAAGCAAGCTGGCCTCTGCGCCAGGAAGACCTGAGTTCAAGTCACCTGACCTCTTAGTATTACTGTCACAGGCTACCTTAGACACTATTTCTGTCTAAGACTATACATTTGGTGGCAGCAAACCACAGGTCCAATTCCTATTGCCTGTCTCCCCTGCAGCTTCGAGTCAGACACTAGGGAGTCAAGTCTTCTCTGCTGCTCACTAACCTGGGTGACCTTGAGCAAGTTCGTTGCTCATTCCCTTTGGGCTCCACTTTTCTCACCTATAAAAATAAAAGACTGAAACTAGATAACCTTTAGTATCCCTTCTCCTTTTAGGTTTTATGAAAGTATGCATAATATTCATTTTTGTTGATAAGTATTTTTGATGTTTGGGTTGATGGGGCAAGAGAGGCAAGGAGCCTTAATCTTGGTGGAGACTTATGTTGTGTTCCCCCAGTAGAATGTAAGGTACTTGAGGGCAGAGACAATTCCAGCTTTTGTCTCTGTATCCTCAGCCCCTGTCACAGTGCTTGGCATACAGTGGATGCTTAATAAATGCTTAAGGACTTGAATTGCAGACCAATGCATTTACTTCAGTCCTAGCTTGAGAATTATCTTCAGAGGAAAGGAGCAAATATCCATGGCAACAGCGTGGAGGCTGAAGAGAAGCCAGAGAGAATCCAACAGTCTAAATAAATGTGATTAAAAGTTACAACTCCTCTCATACCTTTTCCTAATTAGACTACCCAGTGGAAAATGTGCAGTGAAGCCAGCCACATCATCTCCTCAAAGGTTGATTGATAAGCAGGGGCTTAATCTAATCCATTTATTTTCATTATGGAAATAAAGATCAGCTCTTTGAGGCTTCCTCCCTGATAATCTTCTGTCGTGTTCTGATAAGGTCACCCAGATGGAGCAGCCATCTAGGGGAGCAGTGGACCACAGAGGGAACGCAGATTTGAGAAAGCCAGGAATGGCACGATCAGGCCCACAGCAATGGACTGTTGGCCGCACACAACAAACGGTCCGTGGCTGGCCCTTTGTGAAGGAAACGTTGGACTTCTTTTTATACCTCACTCAGCAGAGTTCCTAGTGAAATTAGCTTTTCTTTTCCTTCCTGGAGTTGAAATCTTTAGATTCCTCAAGGAGATACATTCTTATCCTTCATATTGGACCATTGCTGGATTGTCCACTAGAAAATGATGGTAGATAACAACCTCACTGCTGCCTGACAGTCTTTATGGCACAGGGCACTATGCTAGGTGCTGGAGATAGAAACAAAAAAAAATTGACCCTGCCCTCAAGGAGCTTCTAATTTACTGTAATTGTACTTATACGTGCTATTTTGAGAGTGTTGTAAGGTTTCCCAAATGCTTTATATGCATGACCTCCTTTAGTCCTTACAGCAATCCAGAGGTAGTTACTACATGTATAATTATACCCATTTTACAGATGAGGACCTTGAGGCTCAGAGAAGTTAAATAACTTACTCAAAGTTCTGCAGCTAGTAAGGGTTGAAGATTCTACTAGGACCCAGGTATCTCTTAGCTTCAATACTTCCTACACTATTCCAGGTTTCCTTTCTTCTCCTCACTAAGGCTATACACCCCTGATTCCATCTTTTCTATTCTTCCTCAGGTCATAGTACAGTGTTTGGCCCCTCTCCTCAACCTGTACTTATTTGCTCTCCTCTGTTTCATTCCCATCTATCCACAAGCATTTTTAAGTCTTCCCCATATTAAGTAAAGAATTTCCTTGACCCTACTAACCCCATCCAGCTTCCACCCCATCCCTTTTTAGCCTTTTAATGCTAAACTTTTTGGAAAAATTGTCTATGCCAATTGGCTCCCTATTATCTCCAAGATCAAGCATAAACTCTTGTTTGACTTTCAAAGCCCATCGTAACCTGACTCCTTCCTGCCTTTCCAGTCTTCTTACACCTTGTTCCACCCATCCTTGTTTTCTGGGATCCAGTGATATTGGCCTCCTTGCTGTTTCTCCCATAAGATACTCCTCTCAATTCAGGACATTTGCACTGTTTCCAGTGCCTGTGATTCTCTCTCCTGATCACCATCTACTGGCTTCCCTGGTTTCCTTCGAATCTCTACTAAAGTCTTACATTCTGCAAGAATCCTTTCCCAGTTCTCCTTAAATTGAATACCATCCCTTTGAGATAATCTCCAATTTTTCAGATATATATTTATATATACACACACATACACATGTTATCACAAATATATTTTCATATATGTATAATGTGTATATATGCATGTATGTGTACATGTATACATACATGCACATGCATATATATGTGTTTCTATATCTATCTATCTATCTATCTATCTATCTATATATATATATATATATATGTGTCTTGTTTGTACAGAAGTGTTTGCATGTCATGTTCCCTCATTAGATTGTGAACTCCTTGCTAACAGGGATTTTTTTTAAGGCCATTGGGGTTAAGTGACTTGCCCAGGATCACACAGCTAGTAAGTGTCAAGTGTTTGGCCTGAGGCCAGATTTGAACTCAGGTCCTCCTGACTTCAGGGCCAGTGCTCTATCTACTGCGCCACTTAACTGCCCCCAGGGATTGGTTTTTGTCTTTCTTTCTCAGCACAGTGCCCTGCACATACTAATTACTCAATACATGCTTGGTGACTTTACCAGATAGTTCAGCTCCCTCACTACCACCTTGCTCATTAACATAGCTTTATCTCCTCCTGCTCCATTGAGATAGCTCTTGTCAATGACCTTCTCATTGAAGAAACTCAATATCACATTTTGAGTCCTCCTTGACTTTTCTTCTGAGACACCACACTCTCGTTTCTCTTCCTACTACTCATGTATCCCTTATCTTTCTCCTTACTGGTCCCTAATTCTCTTTCCAACCTCTGAATATGGGCATTACCCATGGATTTGTCCTGGGCCTTCATCTCTTTCTACATTCTCTCTCTTGACAATTTAAATCACTCTCACAGCTTCAACTCCCACCTGGATGGATGCAGGTGACTGCACAATCTTTATTTCCAAACCTGGTCCCTCTTCTAAATTCCAGACCTAGAGTGCCAGCCACCTACAGTGTCCCCAGATCACTCTTACTGGCACTTGGAGATCTGTATGTCCAAATCCAGTCTCATTACCTTTCCACCTGAACTCATCACTTCACTAGTTCTCTCTCTGGCACCACTGTTCACTTTGCCTCTCATGTTCAAAACCTTTCTGACTTCTCTCTATTCCTCCCCCATATCTCTAGTTCGGGTTGTTGCCAAGTCCTAACATTTCTACCCCCGCACCACCTCTTTTCTCTGTTTCCACTGCCACCCTGGACTATTGCCATAGGCTCCTCCCAGGACCTTCTCCATCCTTTCTCTCTTCCAGTCTGTCCTTCCAATACTTGCCAGGGCAATCATTCTCATGTGTACATCTGATTACTTTGTATCTCTTCTCTGAAAGCCTAGAGGGAAGGTTGAACTTCTAGCTGCCATTCAAGACCCTCCTCTGTCTGGAGCTGCCCTATCCCAGTGATATCACCTGCTAATACTCTACTCCATGCATTCTGTGCTCCATTCCAATTGGTATCCTTTCTGCCTGTGCTACTCCCTCCTCCCTCTCTCCCATCACCTTTGTGCCTTTGTTTAAGCTTTTCCCTATGCACTGGCTAGCCCTCTTCCCCCTCTTTACTTGGTCAATTTCTGCCCGTCCTTTAAAGCACAACTCAAAGTCAGCTTTTCTGCACAGTTTCCTTTGATCCTCACCCCCTTCCAACCTCCTGTAACACTCTGTTTTCTAACTGTCTCGCTGTGCTCACGTGATATTGTTTATTGGAGTTCTCTATGTCCTGGCCCCTTATTAAACTGTCCGCTCCATGAGGGCGTGGATTGTGCTCAACTTTGTATCTTCACCAGTGCCTTGCACCTTGATTTGTACACATCTGGTACTTAATCATAAACCTTTAGATCAGGCCAAATGTTTAGATCCTTCTAGCTTTGCTGTGAACTGTGCATTCCAAAGCAGCGTTGGCTCAGATGTTGGTTGGCTCATGTCATTTTTATGTATGATATTTCGTAAGGTAGCGCTGGCTTCATCATCGAGGTAGAAGGAAAAGTCGATATTTCATCACTGTACATGATGGTAAATTAGAAAGTATTTAAAGGTTATTTTCCTTTAATTCATTTGACATCCTGGGATCTGTTCTGTTCCACACCAGGTCTCACAGTACAGTCAACCAATCATTGCAGGAGAAAAACTAGTGAACCAGTATTTCTTCAAATTACATTTATCTTCTCTCCTCTTTACTGAAAGTCTAGAATATATTCCTACATCTGTAGCTGGAGAAGGAACACCGTGTGTGTGTGTGTGTGTGTGTGTGTGTGTGTGTGTGTGTGTGTGTATGTATGTATGTGTGTTTGTGTGTGTGTGTAGTATGCACTGTGTGTGTCTGTGCTATGTGTTATACACGTAGGTGTGTATGTATATGTGTATGTGTACATCTGTAAATTATCCCATGCAGAATATGTAACAGTTTTTTTTTAATGATTGTAATTAAAGGACCAGGTGGTTCCCAGCAGCATGAACTACCGAGAAGACAAAGCCATTGAGAGTTGGGACTAGCTGGAGCAGATGGCGTAGCCTTTGTACTACTTTAATGGCGACTTTGCCTCATCTCTCTACAGGGCTTTGGAGGATGCATTCTTCTTCATTTATGCATTTACATTAAAGCAGAAAATGAAAAGCAAAATGTAATTCTGCATCCCATGAATAAGTAAGGCCTTCCATATGTAAATGCTTCCAGCCATGTGCTAATGGGATGGGGTAGAAGGCTCTGGAGTGCCTGCTTGGCTGTGACTGCATCTTCTATTTGAAAGATATATTGATATTGAATAACAGCTCAATTGGTCCCCAAGGTTTTGCTGGAAGATGAGAGGTCAGGGCCTTCACATTCAAGGCCATATATCCTGATCACTAATCAACCTAAAAATCAAACCAAAATAAAAAAACCTAAACCAGAAACAGATTTGTCAGAATGACAGCAGCTTGTTCCATAGGACAGTGAGGAAGAAAAAGTTGCTTCTGGAATCTGACGTGTGTATTCTTGGTAGCACACTTCCCACTTGCTCACATGAGGTTATGCGCACCAAAACAAATACGTGTCCAGAAGCAGAATGCTAGGTCCTCAGAGGACCAGCGGTCCTATCTGCCACACACCCAACATGTGGTCATCTGGCCTCTTCTGGAGGACCTGAAATTAGTGAAGGGGAGCTCACCACCTTTGGTGACAGCCTGTTACACTTTGGGACAGCTCTCCCTGTTATGATCCTTTTATCAAGGCGAAATCTGCTTCCTTGGCACTCCTACCCATTACTTCTTGCATGTGCTTCTGTGAATGAAAGCTGCAAATATTGTTGTTTGCTAGTGGAGCGACAAGCGCACCATGTAATTAGTCACCATGTACTGATGCCCAAGCATTGAGTATAATGGCTTAAATAGCTCTTCTAGGTAATCCTCGTTCATAAAAAAGGCTGCAATTTGCCTTTGACTCGGCCTCCCCACTGAAATCGTTCAGTTTATCTTTCTAGAACCATGTATTTTTCATTAGTATAATGGGGGGGGGCATTTCAAAGCAATTATTTCATAAGCACGTGTAAAAGGGTGAGGGATTTCAATGTTGAAGCAAAGTATAATAACTATAGATCACAAAACCCATCATGAGATTACCCAAGCCAGAGCAAAGGCAATTGAAGCTTTGTTTTGCAGGATATAAGCATACAGTAGAATGCATCACTAGGCCCTATTACACCTGGAGTAGTCTATACTCTCCATGGCCACTGGTTAATTGCGCTGTTGATCGATGTGCTCATATTATAATCATGTCTACATGCTGCCAACCTCTCCAGACAAAACTTAGCCACACTGGTGTTGGACATCACATGGATAAAACATTTGGATGAATGGGAGGAATCGGCCAGATGTTCTGATTTCATATAGACATGTAGCTTTAGAGGGACCCCCTGCCCCCAACACTTGGTGTGCAGGGAGAGAGACTCACCTTTCCCATTAGAACATTCCAAGTTCCTTTGGGCTTTTCCCACTGGGAGTATCATGTTCCTCCTTGAGAGATTTGCTGGGATGTGCATCTCATCAGATCCCTTGGGCAAGGAAGTACAGAGTGCAGCAATAAGCAATGAGTCCACAGTCAGGAGATACGTGGGTTCAAATCCTGCCACCGACACTTACTAGTTCTGTAACTCTGGGCAAGTCACTGAACCTCAGTTTCCTTATTGGTAAAATAAGGATTACAATTCCTACAGAATCTGCTTTACCAGGTTGTTATGAGAACTGCTTGAAATAGTGTTTGTAAAGTGCTTTTGTAAATCTTTAGAGTCTTGGAAAAAGTATTGCAAGTCTCTTTGAGTGTAGTGGCTTTGAGTGTGGTGTAGTCAATCAGGCCCTGGACTTGGAGGTAGGAAGACCTGGGGTCAAATTAATACTTAATAGCTTAATAGCTGTATGACCTCAGTCAAATCACTTCCCTGAGCCTCAGTTTTCTCCTCTGTAAAAAAGGTGGCTGAAGTCAGTGGAGTCTGAGGTCGCTCCCACCTCTCAATCTCAGATCCTACCCATGAGACAGAAGAAGGGACAGCATAGTAACAAAGGACTTGGAGTCAGGATGTCTGGGTTCATATGCCAGGTCTTCTATGTGTTTACCAGCATGACTTTGTCCAAACCCCTTTTTCTTTCTGGACCTCGGTTTCCTTCTCTGTAAAATTATGTCATAGGACAAGAATAACATCTGAGGTCTTCCCAAAGGCTGCAAATCTGGGATCACCTGCTAGTCTACTCTTCAGCTAAGCAACAGCAGAAGAGACAGAGCACTGCTCAGTTTGGGCTCCTTCATTTTACAGTGTGGTAGCTACTTTGCCTTTTGAATCAGGTGGTGCAGTTGTTAGAGCACTGGACTTGGGATCAGGAAGGCTCATCTTCATGAACTCAAATCCAGCCTCAGACATTAACTAGCTGTGTGACCCTGGGCAAGTCACGTAACCATTTGCCTCAGTTTCCTCATCTGTAAAATGAACTGGAGAAGGAAAATGGCAAGCTACTCCAGTATCTCTGCCAAGAAAACCCCAAATGGGATCACGAAGAGTCAGACCTGACTGAAAAATGACTCCACAACAAAAATAACAACAGAACCTGTTTTCTAAGCTTTTTCTGCCCTTGCACCATGCACATCCCCATCTATAACACACACACACACACACACACACACACACACACACACACACACACATACACACATACACACACACACATACACATACTCACATACACCCCTCTCAGCATGCTGGTTTGGAGAAACACTCATTGAGGAGGCTCCCTGGAGTGACCCTGGGGCAGTGTTCCATGGCTCAGGGACACAGGTAGCAAGGCTGGAGCTACCCAGCATGAGGGAGCTCTACAGCCTCCCCTCTCCCCACCTCCCTTCCTGTTTCCTCTAGTTCATTTACTTGGTAATGAAGAGCAGTCAAGTATAAAATACAAATAAACACTGCTCTCAATTAGAATGGAGCTATGCCTTCTTAATACTAATTGTGATCAAATTGGAGATGTTCAAACAATAAAGGATTCATACAAGTGGGCTGTCTGCGTATATTTAAGATCTATATAGACTTCATGCTCTTAAGGTTCACAATGTGTCCACAAGGGGCCATTGCTGGTGTAGGGTAGCAGGACACAGGAAGATTTGGTTTCAAATCCAATTACTTCTTAGCTGTGTGACCCCAGCCAAGTCAGTTAGGTCTTCAAGACTCAGTTGAATACAGTAGTATCCATTTGTGAACAATCTCTTAGAAAAAAACAAAACAAAACAAAACCAAAAAACCCCCTCGTTGCAAATAGTCCACTTTCAGACTATCTGCTGGGGGAATCTGTTCCTTACCTACAACATAAACATGCTAGTCTGTTTTTCCCCCCACAGCTCTCTTTGTGGTAGCCAAGACTGCTCTGTAATTCAGCTGATGTCTTGTATAATCCATTAGAATGTCATTTAGGAAAGCAGTCCATCAGGATGTAATCTGCTTGATGGCAGGGACCATTTATGTCTTTCTTTATACCTTCTAACCCTTAAAACGGTGCCTAACATAGGGCAAGCAATGAAGAAATGCTTGTAGTCTCATTGAGTAACACCTTTGAAGAAGAGATTGTTTCAGGCACAATGGATGACAGGACCAGCAGCTCCCCAATGTGTACGTAGTGTGCCATAGAGGAGGATGTGCTGAGTTTGGAGTCAGGAGGATCAGAATTCAAATCCCTCCTCTGACTAATAACTACCCACTTGACATGGGACAAGTCACTTAATTTCTCTGTGTTCCAGATAGCTCCCTAGGATCTATGTGCTGAGTCATGGGGGTTTCCTTCTGCCTTGGTGGATGGGGTTTCCCATTGGAGAGAGGTCTCTACATTGATAGAATCATAGATCCTTCATATATCCATGCAATGTGCATTAATTCATGGCCTTATTTGAAAAAAGCAAAAATGACAAGATGTAGCAATGCCCTAGGTTGGGTCAATTAGAGATGGTTTGATCTGTGACTAGTCATCCTCAAATGTCTGGCCTATCATTTACTCAAGGCTGGTGGGATTGTGACCTTTTTTCACATGGTATCCTCCCTAAGTTTGACTCCAAAGCTGAGGATTTGCTTGGAAGCGGAGGGAGAGGGAAGGTGGGGGTGCTCCCAGGGCCAGTTTAAGCAAGAGATGTTTCTGTTGTGAAGTGTTTTCCTTGTTTTAGCATTTCTAACATGTCTGCCTTTCTGGACCTCAGATATTCCGACAATCATAGAGCCCTGAAAAGGGCGAAAAATGACAATGAGGACCCTATCTGTTGCCATCATTCCATGGGTCATTCTGTCAGTCAGTAAGCATTTATTAAGCACCTTTTGTGTGCCAGGCACTATGCTAAGCACTAGGGAAAGAAGAAAGGCAAAAGCCAGTCCCTTTCCTTGAAGGGTTAACAGTCTAATGAGGGAGAAAACTTGCAATTGACTATGTACAAGCAAGTTATGTACAGGTTAAACAGGAAAGAATCAACAGAGGAAAGGTACTAGAATTACGAGGGACTGGTAAGGGCTTCCGGCAGAAGGTGGGACTATAACTGGGATTTGTAGGAAGCCAGGGAAGCTGGGAGGTGGATATGAGGAGACAGAGCAGGCCCAGGGGTCAGTCAGGGAAGTTGGAGATTATGAGACTGTGGAGGGTGGACCAGTCTCTTAATCAAAGTGGATTAAGGGCTCAGTACAGGGTAAGGGGCTGAAGACTGGCAAAGACCTGAGGTGGCGGCTGGGGGTTTTCTTTTCCAATATGCTTTTTAAAATCAGCATAGGCAAATCACTGAGCTTCTAATCTGTTGATATTGCCTCATACTGCCCAAGTGGGGCTAAAAGCAATCATTTCTCGGCCTGTAGCCCATTTCTCTCAAAACTTCATACAGTGATGACCCACTGGGATTATGAAAGGAATCCCAAGTCCAGACATTGGGAAGAAGAAGTCAGAGGCCTCCACTAATGTCCTCTTTACCACGATGAGAATCACTTCCCAATAAAAGTGTTCTGCTGCTGAGAAAAAAGTTCCCTTGTAAGCACTGAGACTACCATCTATTCCTTACATTTCGCTGAAAATAATTCCATTCTTTCAAATGTCATCCCGATGAGAACTTGTCAAAATTTCATAACACTAGCTATTTTCATCTATTATCTATCAATGGAAACAACAATATCATTATTAATGTGATATTAATAACATATAATGGTTTAATACTAATAATATGACATTAAGAAGCAGCATGGTTATTGTTCCAGCCCTTCCTCTGACACATATTAGTTACGTGACTCTGGACAAGTCCCTTAACCTTTCAGTACTCCAGGCAACTCTCTAAGTTATAGGCAAGATCATCTTTAGTGAAGGAAATTTGCACTGCAGGAATTCCCCACCCAAGTGAAATCACAGCTCCAGAACAAAACAAATTGATAAGTTTACCACATATTGATAAGTTTACCACAAATTGATAAGAGTTTACCACATATTTTGACACCGCAACAACTCTAACGCTATAGGTGTTATTGTACCCACTTTATAGATGAAGGAACTGAGACTCAGAGAGATCAAGGACTTGCTCATATATCAGCTTCAGAGGCAAGGCTTTCCAGGCAACGATATGCTCATTGTAGCTGTGGTAGCTAGATTTAATCATGACTAGGATCAAGAGAACATTTATGGAAATTGAGGATTAGGAATGAAAATCAATGAAAGGAAAGAGTGTGACATTGTTCTAATAGAATCCTTACCAAAAATGATTACCCATTGCTTTGTGTTTAAGCCCTTCCATCTGGTGGTCCATTGATTTTCTCATGATCCCTGACGATTAAAAGTTAAAATTCAGGAGATACAGCCTATAGCTCTTAAAAATTGTCTTAAGTGGGGGCAGCTAGGTGACGCAGTGGATAGAGCTCCAGCCTTGGAGTCAGGAGGACCTGAGTTCAAATCTGGCCTCAGACACTTAACACCTACTAGTTGTGTGACCTTGGGCAAGTCACTTAACCCCGATTGCCTCACCAAAAAAGAAAAAAAAAAAGAAAAATTGTCTTAAGTGACAGCAAAACTCACCATTTTATGATTTCCTCTGGCCCCATTTTGGTTGTGTTTATCCAGAGCCATTGAATCAGTAGTTTGTCTGATAAGATGATCACATTGGCTATTTTGAGTGACGTGATGTCTGTCCATGTTGGCTATTCCTTGGCCTGTGTTCTCCTGTGTATAATAATCATAATCATAATAAAAGCTTGAATTTATATTTAATTTAAGGCTTGCAAAGCACTTTATGCATATATAAAAGATTACATATGCATATGGAAGATTTAGGTATTTGTATATTGATATAAATTTTATATATATATATAAAATATATGTATGTGATATAATATATATGTGTGTGGGGGTGAGTGGGTGTGTGACATACGTGTGTGGGGGTGAGCGGGTGTGTGGGTGTATATATAAGTTCTTTTTTTCGTTCTTTGATCCTCACAGCAAACCTAAGAGATAGATGTTGTAATTGTCTCCATTTTACAAATGAGGAAACTGAGCCTGAGAGTTAATGACTTGCCCAGGGTCACAGGGCTAGGAAGTATCTCAAGCAGAATTTGAAACCAAATCCTACTGATTCCGGTTCCAACATTTAATGATCCATTGTACCACCTGTTTCAGATGCAAAGACCGCTGTGTATGCTTGGCACAAAGTGAAATGAGATTTTAACGCTCATCCAGTCAATGGGATTAAACATTAATTATATGAACTAAATCATTTAGGGGGAGGAATTCTACTTCAGGGTCTGAATTGCATTTATCAAACTGCCTGGCTAATTAGGGTTTCTCCACTTAACTCTGCTATCTGTAGACATGGTCCAATCAGTGATCAACCTTTGTCCGCCTATTCAAATGGGCTGCTTGGCTCAGGCTGACTGTCTTTTTATCCAGACCTGGCCATCTATTAGGCAGGAGTAGTACCCCCACTGCAACCCACCCTCAACAAAAGTAGCCAATCACTGGTGCTTTTAATGCTGCTGTTTCACTGCCATGTGTGATTTTTAAGAGGAAGGGAAGACTACTTTTTCACGCTTTTTTTTTCCCTATGTCATTGCCAATGTGCCATCACAAGTTGATTTCCACTTGTCAAAGGTCTGTGCTTTAATCAGGTGGGTGCTCCTCTGCCTCAGCAGATTGCAGGCTCTCAGGGGCTTGGTGGACACTCCTTGGAAGATACGTTGGCCTAAGCTGGTACCAGCCGTGGGGCTGTAATTGGGCCTGCCCTGACCGGGCAGCTGTTACACACATGAGACACTTCATTGTGTTTGATGAATTAGGTGGGTCCAGCCTTCACTTCACAGGGAAACTAAACTGAACCCAGTGAAAATGAAAGGACACCTTCTTCACTCCCCAGAAATGACCACAATGGGCCTTCCCTCCTTCCATTGGCCTCCCAGCCCCTGCAAAAGCAGGGTGAGAGCTGACTGTTCCAATGTCCTGGGTGTTTGCCCCACCTCCCATCCCATCTTGGCTCCACAGAGCCACACTTCCTCAGCTACGGGCCACGTGCTATCCCTAGTGTACTGTGGTCACTGGGACAGAAAGAAAGCCAACTTTGCCTTCTCTCTACACAGCCATTTATATTTAGGGTATTTTTTTTTTTAGGAAAATAGAGGCAACAGGATGAAGCGCCTGTGCTTCTCTCAGCCCCCTCCATGCCTGTGGCTGTGGAGGTGACTGCAAAGGCAGGGGCAAGGGATTTAAAGAGGGCCTAAGGTTGAGCAGAATGAGCGAAAACAAGGAAAAGGGGCCAACACTTGCAAGAGCCTCTGTCTCCTCACTCCTCTCTCTGTCTGCCTTGGCAGGGCTGCACCATCCCCTGAAATGTACCTCATATCCCTTGGGATAATGCCCCAGAGACTGGTCTAGGATTATAAGAGCAATGGGACTCCCAAAGGCCTCTGGTAGCCAGTTAAGACTGAGCTGGAGAATGGGGAACAAACTGAACTACTGGAAGTGAAACCAGTGACTAGAGCCACCCTGCATGCTCAAGCTGGGCCACCTTCAGGAGAGTGCCCCAGGGTGCTTTGATACCCTATCCCACCACATCCTTTTGAAGATGAGATCTCCAGCTGTTTGGGCACTGAAAGACCTCGCTTGCTCTTGGCTAGATGAATGGCAGAGGCCAGCAGGATGGGTGCACGTGAACCCCAAGGTCTGATTAGAAGGCGTAGATGTGTTTCTTAGTCCAGGAGTTCTTGGGCAATCTGGAAAAGTCTCTAGACCCTTTTCAGAACATTATTCTTAAGTGCATACAATAAAATGCATAGGATTACAAAAGAACCTAATTCTGTTGAGATATAATTATCAAAATTTAAAAGAAATAGTTCATGGACCATCAGATCCATGAAACTCTGCTGCAGACTGATGTATTGGCACCAGTTAAAAAGGACAGAGTGGGGGCAGCTAAATGGCACAGTGGATAGAGCGCTGACCCTGGAGTCAGAAGGACCTGAGTTCAAAACTAGCCTCAGACACTTGATACTTACTAGCTGTGTGACCCTGGGCAAGTCACTTAACCCCATTGCCTAGCCAAAAAAAAAAACAAAAAAGGACGGAGTGACAGCTATTTGCTCTGAAAGCCTGAGATAGAGAACAAGACCCGTAGGTAAAGAGCCACTCCAAGAGTGATCCCTGGTTTTGTGTGATATGCATCATGAGAGTGATTAAACTTTTCTCATCCAAGAGAAATCTGCCAGAGAAGTCAAAACATACTTGCCTCAAGAGGTCAGAGAAAGATTTATAAACTTTTACAGTGGCTGAAATCTGGTCAGATGGAAAGTCAACAAGTTTCCAATGAATACCCCTTCCACCCTTTCACCCTCAGTCAAAGGAACATGTTTGCAGAGCTAATACACTTAGGATGCAGCGGTGTTAAATGAAAGGACCCAGAAATAATGAAAATTGATTGTAGACATAATTTTAGTTGATTCATCTAATACAAAAGTAATACACATCACGGACACATCTGTCTGAAAATTTAACTTCTAGTATTTCATGTGGCTGTGATCCAGTATTTGGGGCTAAGAGCCAAGTTGGCTTGGAGGAACATGGAAAGTACCACACTCGGGAACTTGTGCCTCTCTCTACCAGTTGTATTCATCCCGCTCTGTCTTAATGCCTCTTTGTCTCAGTTTCAGATACTGTGAATTTAAAAAAAAAACAATCTTTCTTGTCCACTTTACAATAATGTTGTGAAGATTAAAGAAATTATATTTGATCATGGCTTGTGAGAACAAGGCAACACATGCAAAGTAGGTTTTAGAATATCCTCCAGGGTGTTTTTTTAACATTCAAATAGAAGAAATAATGTTGGCATTTGAAATTATCAGGATGTTAGATACTATAATTCCAAATCAAAGAAAATGAAACTCACTTGGTGAATGCTAGCGATCTTCAATTGCTGTCAAAAATACACCCATCCCCTGTTGGGTATAGATTGTCTGGAAATATCATTCACTGGACATTCGGCCTCATTTCAGCTATTTGCTCACTATCTCCCTGGATCTCTGATAAAATAGGAATCGTAACTAAAGGAGCACAAGGAGGGAGATGCTTTCAGAGAGTTACTTCAGGACTTTGATGGGGCTCTGATCCCACCAGTCAATGCACGTATGTCTCCAAAGGTGCAGATCACAGCTCGTCCACCTCTTCTCATCCTATATGACTCTTGTCCAGGTCCTTCCATAAAGCATTCGTGAAATGGAGAGCAGGGAGGGGAATTGGGTCCGCCTACAATGCTGGAGGCCTTCCTCCAAATCTCTTGATATTGGCTACCAGTGGAGTATGCCGCCTGTGCATCAGTTAGCCCTTGATCTTGCCACGTGATTTTTCCATCTCCTTATCCTCCTTTTCTAGTTATACATTTTTTTTGGATAATATTTCACAGGCCACCTATGCCCACCATATATCTCACCATTTTCCTTTGGGGGACCTACAACTTTAATTCTCAGAGACTTTTACCCTGTGTATAAACATTTTGTAGAGACAAGAAAATTCACATGTAGGCCACCAGCAACTTATATTTCCTCAATTGCCTTTTTTTAGTAGGAATGTTCATATTTTTTCCCAAACATTTGATATTCTCCCTTCCTTCAAATATCTTGAGAAGCAATCCTCCAAAACAATGTTATATCTAGCTTAGACTGCCACTACGTATACTTGGCCTAGTCTGAATACTCTCCCCGTCTTTGGCTTCTTTATTGTCACTTCTACTTTCTTATGCAACACATCAGGGATTGTGATGTTATGTTGGCTCCATTGTAATTAATGGAGAAATTTGTCATAGAAAACTTGACTGATCTTTTCCATTTTTGCTTTTTATCTTAATGTCCTCAAGGTGATCTGACTTGATGTGATCTCTTGCCAAGCTTTATGTAAACTTTTTTCCCTCAACTGTTTCTTGCCACTCTATGAGATGATAATTATTCTTCATAACATTTTGTAAGCAATTTTATGTTCTGATTCAGTGTTACCCTTGGCTGATGTGTTTCTTCACTTGAGGAGATCATGGGTTTGCTGGCTGACATCATTTCTAAGCTCACGGTTTCAAAGTCTTTTTGTGGTATTTGATTTGTATCAGTTAAATTTGCTTATGAAATGGTGGTAGTCTGTGTTGGTGTCTGCTCTTTTATCCATTTTCTATTTTTCAGTAATTATCTTGTACAAATTCATCGAGTTGTACTTTGTTTGATTGCATGCCACATTCTCTTATTGTTTGGTGTTGGTTACAGGCTTTCTTCTAAGACACTGATGGTATGACCACGCAAAAAAGATGATTTGAAAATGATGTCAATAACAAGCAGTTTTCTGTCAGAATATAACAGATTTCTTTTTTGTTGTTTTTTTGAGGTGTTCATCTTGTCTGGTGCCTCCTTATCCTCTTCTCTATTTTAACAAATAAGTTTTATTAATGCCTTTTGTTTTAATATAATAAATATACCATTTTTTTGCTTTTTTGTTTTTTTTAACTTTATTAATTTATTTTGTTTTATCAACAATCATTTCCATAAGTTTTGAGTTTTAAATTTTTCTCCCCCTCCCTCCCCACCTCCCTCCCCAAGACAGCGTGCAATCTGATATAGGCGCTACATATACATTCCTATTAAACATATTTTCACATTAGTCATGTTGTAAGGAAGAATTAGAACCAATAGGAGGAACCACCAGAAAGAGGAAACAAAACAGAAGAAAAAAAATAGCAAATAGTATGCTTCAATCTGCATTCAAATTCCGTAGTTCTGTCTTTGGATGTGGATAGCATTTTCCATCATGAGACCTTTGGAGATAGCTTAGATTCTTGTATCACTGAGAAGGGTTAAGTCTATCAATATTAGTCATCACACAACGTGGCTGTTATTGTGTACAACATTCTCTTGGTTCTGCTCACTTCACTCAGCATCAGTCCATACAAGTCTTTCCAGGTTTTTCTGAAGTCTGCCTGCTCATCATTTCTTCTAGCACAATAGTGTTCCATTACATTCATATACCACAACTTGTTCAGCCATTCCCCAATTGATGGACATCCCCTCAATTTCCAATTCTTTGCCACCACAAAAAGAGCTGCTATAAATATTTTTTTACATGTGGGTCCTTTTCCCATTTGTATGGTCTCTTTGGGATACAGCCCTAGAAGTGCTATTGCTGGGTCAAAGGGTATGTACATTTTATAGCCCTTTGGGCATAGTTCTGAATTGCTCTCCAAAATGGTTAGATCATTTCACAACTCCACCAACAGTGCATTAGTGTTCCAATTTTCCCCCATCTTTTCCAACATTTATCATTTTCATATCATTTGACCATTTATCAATTGGGGAATGACTTGTATTCTTATAAATTTGATTAAATTCTCTATATATTTTAGAAATGAGGCTCTTATCAGAGAGACTGGTTGTAAAAATTCTTTCCCAATTTTCTACTTTCCTTCTAATCTTGGTCGCATTGGCTTTGTGCAAAAACTTTTCAATTTAATGTAATCAAAGTTATCCATTTTGCATTTTGTAATATTCTCTATCTCCTGTTTGGTCATGAATTCTTCTGTTCTCCATAAATCTGATAGGTAAACTATTCCTTGCTCTCCCAGTTTGCTTATAGTATCAGCCTTTATAGCTAAATCATGAACCCATCTTGACTTTGTTTTGGTATATGGTGTGAGATTTTGGTCTATTCCCAGTTTCTGCCATATTCTTTTCCAGTTTCCCCAGCAGTTTTTGTCAAAGAGTGAGTTCTTATCCCAGAAACTGGGGTCTTTGGGTTTATCAAATAATAGATTGCTATAGTCGTTGACTACTGTGTCTTGCATACTTAACCTATTCCACTGATCCACCACTCTATTTCTTAGCCAGTACCAAGCAGTTTTGATGATTTTAGTGACGCCATTGGGGTTAAGTGACTTGCCTAGGGTCACACAGCTAGTAAGTGTCAAGTGTCTGAGGTCGGATTTGAACTCAGATCCTCCTGACTTCAAGGCTGGAACTCTTTCCACTGTACTACCTAGCTGCCCTGTACCATTGTTTTTTTAAATATCTCCCTCCCTTATAACAAAGAATAATAGTTGAGCAAAAATGCTCGATATCTATCTGACTGTGTCTGACAGTATATCTAGTATTCTGCCTTAGTAGCTGGATGACTCTCTTCTAAGGGGAGGAAGGTATATGTCATTATCTATTCTCCAGGACCATCATTGGACAACTTAGTTTTACTGAGCTTTTCATTTACATTGTGGTAGTCATTGTGTATATTTTTCTTTTGGATCTACTTATTTCACTCTATCAGTTCACACAGTCACAGTCATGACTCTAAATTCTTTATATTTGTTATTTCTTATTGCACAGTAATATTCCATATATCAGTGTTTATTCAGCCATTCTTGAGCCAATGAGTACCCACTTTGTCCTCAGTTCTTTGATGCCACAAAAGTGCTCATATGAATATTTTGTCATATAAAGGAAATTTATGTATCCTTGGGATATATACCCAATAGTAGGATCACTGGGCAAAGACAAAGACCAATTAAGTCAGTTTTCTTCAGTGATTTAAAACTGATACAATGATTGGATTAATTCATGGCATGACCAACAGTAAATTAGTGTGTCTGTCTTTTTGAAGTCCTTCATAATTGGTTCACCCCAATTTTTGTCATCTTTGTGACTTTTTTGGGTGGGAGGTAAAATCTCAGAGTTTTAAAAATATTAATTTCTTTCATTCTTATTGATTCAGATCATGTTTCCATATGGTTGCTTATAGTTTGCAGTTCTTTTTAAAATGGTTTCCTCATATCCTTTGGTCACTTGTCCAATGAAAAATTGCTCTTTTGGTGTGTGTGTGTGTGTGTGTGTGTGTGTGTGTGTGTGTGTGTGTGTGTGTGTGAGAGAGAGAGAGAGAGAGAGAGTTCCCTGTTTATAAAGATAACAGTCTTGCTGGCAATCTTTGATACAAAGATTTTCTTCCAGTCAACAGTTTCTCTACTTATTCTGTCTTCATTAATTTTATTTGTCCAAAAGCTTTTAAATTTTGTATAACTCACAGTTTCTGTGTTTTCTTTTCGTAATAACCTGAATCCCTCTTTTGCTAAGAATTCTGCTTTTAATTATATTTCTTAAAGGTAGCTTCTGTTATTCATCTTTACTTTTTTAATGATTCAGCTTTTTATATTTGATTTTATAGCTATTTGAAGCTTCTTTCAGTATACAGTATAAGATGATAGTCTAAATCTAATTTCTACAAAATGGCTTTCTGTTTTTTCTAATCAGTTCTTGTCAAATAAGGAATCTTTCCCCCAGTAATATATGTTCTTGGGTTTTAGAGGCAAATAGTGGATTTGCACACAGTGGATAGACAACTCGGCTTGGAGTCAAGAAGACCTGAGTTCTAATTTTCCCTCAGATACTTACTATGTGTGACCCTGGACAAGTTACCTAGCCTCTGTCTGCTTTATTTTCCTCAACTTTAAAATGGGGATAATAATAGTACCTAGCTCTGTGGGTTGTGGTGAGGATCAAACAATATAATATTTGTGTGGTTCACAGTAGGTTTACGTCTGACTTTTTTCATTTTTTCATTTATTAGTTATTTATTTTTAATGTTTTTTTCCAATATTTTGAGTTCCTCCCACCCCTCTGCCACCCACTGAGAAGGCAAACAATATATCAATTATATATGTGAAAATCATACAAAATGTATTGCCATGTTAGCCATATTGTAAACAAAAGCAAAAAAAAGTAAGAAAATTATACTTAAATTTGCACTCAGAGTTCATTAGTTATCTCCTGAGGTAGATAACATTTTTTCATCGTGAGTCATTTAAAATTATCTTGGATTGCTGTATTCAGCAGAGTAGCCAAATCTTTCACAGTTGATCATCAGTGCACTATTGTTGTTACTGTGCACAATGATCTCCCAGTTCTTCTCACTTTATTTTCCATCAGTTCATATGGATCTTGTCATCTTGTGTTTTTTTCCCTGAAACCACCCCCTCATCATTCTTCTAGCACAGTAGCACTCCATCATAGTCATATGCCACAAATTGTTCAGCCATTCCCTAGTTGATGGGCATCCCCTCAGTTCCCAATTCTTGGCCACCACAAAAAGAGCTGCTATAAATATTTTTGTACATGTAGATCCATCTCCTTTTTTAAAAAATCTCTTTGGGGTACAGACCTGGTAGTAGTTGTAGTTTTAGGGGTATAGGGATCCCAAAATACTGAGCTTCAGGGCAGGGGGACTTTCCAGAGCATCAAGGCATCCCACCCATGCTGGGTTTGGACATGGAATTTGGGTAAAACAGAATGGAGATATTTTTATCAGTATTCTTGTGGTTGTACAAGTGAGCTTTGTAACTGGTAAACAAGCAGGGAATATTACATTGAATTTTGAGGCACATTATAAAGACCTACTATAAGAACCTATCTTATCTAATTATCCTTAATAATTTATGTAAAATATCAAACTGATTAATATCGACTGGAGTAGAGTAGGGGTCCAAATGAATCATTTCTCACATTCTCCCCTCTTCAATCCACAGAAAGACCCCAGTCTTTCTTTGGATCATTACGATATAAATGCATGGAGGCTAGTCCTCCATAGGTGATACAAAATTAGAAGGGGGAAGTCCCCTTACTGAGGAAAATTGGGATTATTAATGCACTAATGGTGGAGTTGTGAACTGATCTGACTGTTCTGGAGAACAATCTGGAACTACAACCAAAGGGCAATCAAATTCTGCATATCCTTTAATCCAGCAATACCACTACTAGGTCTGTATCCCAAAGAGATCATAAAAAAGGAGAAAGGACCCACATGTAGAAAAATATTTATAGCAACTCCTTGTCTGGTGGCAAAGAATTAGAAATTGAGGGGAAACCCATCAATTGGCGAATGGCTGAACAAGTTGCGGTTTATGAATGTAATAGAATACTATTGTGCTATAAGAAGTGATGAACAGGCAGATTTCAGAAAAAGTTTGGAAAGACTTGCATGAGCTAATGCAAAGTGAAGTGAGCAGAACCAGGAGAACATCGGACACAGTAACAGCAAGATTGTGTGATGATCATCTATGAATGAATCAGCTTTTCTCAGCAACACCCATGACCTAAGACAATTCCAAAGGACTCATGATGAGCTGTCCACATCCAGAGAAAGAACTGATGAAGTTTGAATGCAGATCGAAGCATAATGTTTTCACTTCATTTTTTTCATGGCTTTTTTCTTTTGATCTATTTCTTCTTTCACAACATAACTAATATGGAAATATGTTTTACATGATTGCACATATATAACCTATATCAAATTGCTTACCATCTTAGGGAGGGAGGGAGGGAAAGAAAAAATTTAGAACTCAAAATTTTTAAGAAATGAAATATTCAAAATTCTGTTTTATTGTAATTAAGAAAAATATTTTTAAAAAATTTTAATAGTGCTTTTTTCCACTTTTAATTCCTATGCTTTCTAGTGTAATAATAATGGGTGCTGTATTTTGTCTAAAGTTTTTTTCTGCATCTATTAAGACAATCATATAATTTCTGTTGGTTTTGTTATTGATATGATCAATTATGGTGCTAGTTTTCCTTAAATTGAACCAGCCCTGCATTCCTGGCATAGATCTCA
This sequence comes from Vombatus ursinus, assembly GCF_900497805.2. Lineage (NCBI taxonomy): Eukaryota > Metazoa > Chordata > Mammalia > Diprotodontia > Vombatidae > Vombatus > Vombatus ursinus. The sequence continues at coordinate 2,138,025 of NW_020944235.1, read as the reverse complement.
ACTGGTCATAGTGTATGGTCCTGGTGTTATATTGCTGTAATCTCCTTTCTAGTATTTTATCTAAAATTTTTGCATCAAAATTCATTAGTGAAATTGGTCTATAGTTTTCTTTTATCTGTTTTCACTCTTCTTGGTTTAGGTATCAGCATTGATCTTTGTGTCATAGAAGGAATTTGATAGGACTCCTTCACCTATTTTTCCAAGTAGTTTATATAGATTGGAATTAATTGTACTTTAAATGTTTGGTAGAATGCTCTTTTGAATCCATCTGGCCCTGGGGATATTTTCTTAGGGAGTTCATTGATGACTTGTTCAATTTCTTTTTTCTAAGATTTAAGTATTCTACTTCCTCTTCTCTTAATCTGAGCAGTTTATATTTTTGTAAATATTTATCCATTTTGCTTAGGTTTTCAGATTCATTAGCATATAATTAGGCAAAATAGTTCCTAATAATTGCTTTCATTTCTTCTTCATTGGTGGTATATTCACCTCTTTCATTTTTTGTACTGGTAATTTATTTTTTTAATTCCTTTCTTAATTCAAATTAACCAATGATTTGTCTCTTTTATTGGACTTTTCATAAACTAACTTCTAGTTTTATGTATTAATTCAATTGTTTTCTTACTTTCAATTTTATTTATCTTTCCTTTCATTTTCAGCATTTCCAATTTGGTGTTTAATTGGGATTTTTAATTTGTTAATTTTAATTTAATTTTCTAGTTTTTTCAGTCGCATGTCCAATTCATTGATCTGTTCTTTCTCTATTTTATTGTTGTAAGCATTTAGAGATATAACTATTCCCTAAGTACTTCTTTGGCTGCATCCTATAAATTTTGGTATACTTCCTCATTGTTGTCATTCTCTTTAATTAAATTATTGATTATTTCTAGTATTTGTTCTTTGACCCACTTATTCTTTTTTTTAATAGAAATGTATCATTTTATTGTTTTCTTTTATAAAAAAATATTTCTTTATTTTTAGTTTTCAACATTGACTTTTATAAGATTTTGATTTCTAATTTTTCACCCTCCTTCCTCTTTCCCCTCCCTAAGACAGCATGCAGTCTGATATAGACTACACATGTACAACCATATTAAACATATTTCTACATTAGTCATATTGTGAAAGAAAAATCAGAACAAAAGGGAAAAACTGTGAGAAAGAAAAAAAAGAGAAAATAGTGTGCTCTGATCTACATTCAGACTCCTTAGTTCTTTCTCTGGATGTAGGTAGCATTTTCCATCTTTAGTCTTTTGGAATTATCTTAAATCATTGCATTGCTGAGAAGAGCTAAGTCTATCAAAGCTGGTCATCGCACAATGTTGCTGTTACTGTGTACAATGTTCTCCTGGTTCTTCTCACTTCATTCAGCATCAGTCCATACAAGTCTTTCCAGATTTTTTTGAAATCTGCTTGCTCATCATTTCTTATAGCACAATAGTATTGCATTACATTCATTTACCACAACTTGTTTAGCCATTCCCCAATTAATGGACATCCCCTCAATTTCCAATTCTTTGCCACCACAAAAAGACTTGCTATAAATATTTTTTTTACATGTGGATCCTTTTCTCTTTTTTATGATGACCCATTTATTTTTTAGGGTTAGATTATTTAGATTCCAATTAATTTTTAATTTATTTTTCCACTGCTGTTTATTGAAGGTAACTTTTTATTGCATTAGAATCTGAAAAGGAAGAATTTAATATCTCTGCTTTTCAGCATTTGATTGTGAGGCTTTTATGTCGTAATACATGGTCAAAGTTTGTGTATATGACATTTACTGCTGAGAAAAATGTATATTCCTTTCTGTCCTCATTCAGTTTTTTACAGAGGTCCATCATATCTAACTTTTCTAAAATCATATTCACTTCCTTAACTTCTTTCATATTCATTTTTGTGGTTGCATTTATCTAGTTCTGAGAAGGGAAAGTTGAAGTCCCCCACTAGTATAGTTTAACTGTTTATTTCTTCCTGTAACTCACTTAACTTCTCCTGTAATAATTTGGATGCTATGCCACTTGGTGCATGTATGTTTAGTATTGATATTACTTCATTGTTTATGGTAACTTTTAGCAAGATATAGTTTCCTTCCTTATGTCTTTTAATTAGATATACTTTTGCTTTTGCTTTGTCTGAGATCATGATTGCTACCCCTGTTTTTTTTTTTTACTTCAGCTGAAGCATAATAGATTCTACTCCAGCCTCTTACCTTTACTCTTTGTGTGTTTCTGTGCTTGAAGAGTGTTTCTTGTAAACAACATATTGTAGGATTCTGGGTTTTATATTTGCTTTTTTAATTTGCTATCTGTTTTTATTTTATGGATGAGTTCATCCCATTCACTTTCACAGTTATTATTAATAACTGTGTATTTCTCTCCATCCTAATTTCCCCATTTATCCTTCTCTCTCTTTCCTTTCACCCTGTCCCTCCTCACCAGTGTTTTGCTTCTGCCTACTGCTTCTCCAATCAGCCCTTCCTCTAATAGTCTCCTTTCCCTTTTCTTATCTCCCTCCCCTCCTTCTCAAAAGGAAAGTTAGATTTCTATGCCCAACTGAGTGTGTATGTTATTCCCTCTTTGAACCAATTCTGATGAGTGTAAGGTTCAAGTGATATGCACTTCTCATCTTTCTCTCCACTGTAATAGGTCTTCAAACCTCTTCATGTGAAATAATTTACCCCATTCTATTCTCTCTTCCCTCTTCTCACAATGCAGTCCTCTTTCTACCCCTTATTTTTTGTAGGGGTATCATCCCATCAAGCCAACTTATACCTACACCCTCTGTTTGTGTATACTCCTTCTGACTACCCCAATAGTGATTCACTTCTTAAGAGTTACAAATATCATCTTTCTGTGTAGGGATGTAAACAGTTTAACCTTGTTGGATCTCTTATGTTTTCCCCTTTTTTGTTTATCTCTTTATGCTTCTCTTAAGTCATATATTTGAAAGTCAGATTTTTTGTTCACCTCTGGTCTTTTTATCACCTATTTCATCTGTTTCATTGAATGTCCATTTTCCCCTGAAGGATTATGCTCAGTTTTGCTGGGTAGGTGATTCTTGGTTGTAATCCTAAATCTTGTGCCTTCTGGAATATCATATTCCAGACCAGAAGTGGGGAACCTGCAGGCTCAAGGTCACATGTGGCCTTCTAGGTCCTCAGACGTGGCCCTTTCACTGAATCCAAACTTCACAGAACAAACTCCCTTAATAAAAGGATTTGTTCTGTAAAACTTGGACTCAGTCAAAAGGCCCACCTGAGGACCTAGAGGCTGCAGGTTCCCCACCCCTGTTCTAGGCCCTCTGAAACTCTAATGTAGAAGCTGCTAAATCCTGTGTAATCCTGACTGTAGCTCTGTGATATTTGAATTGTTTCTTTCTGGCTGCTTGCAGTATTTTGCCCTTGACCCGGAATTTGGCTGTAATATTCCTAAGAGTTTTCCTTTTTGGAATCTTTTTCAGGAGGTGATTGGTGGATTCTTTAAATGCCTATTTTCCCTCTGGTTCTAGGAAATCAGGGCAGTTTTCCTTGATAATTTCTTGAAATAGGATGTTCAGCCTCTTTTTTTATCATGCCTTCAGGTAGTCTAATAATTTGGAAATGCCTTGAATCATTGCACTGCTGAGAAGAGCTAAGTCAATCATGATTGATCAGAGGATTTTAAAAAATCAAGTAAGAGAGGTCGAAAAAATGAGAAAAGAAATTATACAAATTCTCTTGTCAATCATCTCTTTTAATAAATTGATTGAAACTATTAAACAAAAAGGCAGCTAGGTGACACAGTGGATACAGCACCAACCCTGGAGTCAGGAGGACCTGAGTTCAAATCCAGCCTCAGACACTTGACACTTAACCCCAATTGCCTTGCGGAAAAAAAAAAAAAAAAGAAAAGTCAACAGCTTGGTAAAGGAAGCACAAAAATGGAAAAAAAAATGGAAAAAGATTCACTGAAAAAAACAACTTTTTAAAAAGTGTAATTGGCAAAATAGAAAAAGAGGCACAAAAATCTACAGAAGAAAACAACTCCTTAAAAAGTAGAGTTGGCCAAATGGAAAGGAGGTTAAAAAGCTAACTGAAGAAAATAATTCCTTAAAAATCAGAACTAGACAAGTGGAAGCTAATGACTCCATGAGACATCAAGAATCAATCAAATAAGATCAAAAGAATAGAAAAAATAAAATGTAAAATATCTTACTGGAAAACCAAATGACCTGGAAAATAGATCCAGGAGAGATATTTAAGAATCACTGGACCACCTGAAAGCCATGACAGAAAATTCTATCCACATGCAGAGAAAGAACTGTGGAATCTGAATGCAGATCAAAGCATACTATTTTCACTTTTTTTGTTTTTGTATTTTTGTGGCTTTTCCCTTTTGTTATGTTTCTTCTTTCACAACACGACTAATGTGGAAATATGTTCACATGACTGCATATGTACAACCTATATCAGATTGCTTACCATCTTGGGGAGGCAGGATGGGAGCAATAGAGGGGAAAAAAATTGTAACTCAAAATCTCATAAAAAATGAATATTGACAACTATCTTTACATGTAATTGGAAAAAATAAAATACCCTTTCCAAAAAAAAAATCCTTTATGAGCTCTTCTAGAAGTTTTTTTTTTGGGGGGGGGGCGAGGACTGAGACCAATTTGTATTTTTCTTTGAAGCTTTACATGTGGGTATTTTGACGTTGTTGTCCTCTTCAAAGTTTGGGTTTTGATCTTCTTTGTCACCATAGTAACTTTCTATGATCAGGTTCCTTTTTTTTTTTGTTTTTGCTCTTTTTTCTAGTCTACTTCATGACCTTTAAAGTTGAGCTCTGCTCCTGGGGTAGAAGGGGCATTGTCACAAGCTTCTTGTGCTGGAAGCTAGGGGATTGGCCTCCCACCTGCTGCTATACCAGAGTCAAAGAGACCTAACCACTTGCTGCTGTGCTAGGGCCATGGGGGGGGGGCTGGGTTGCTGACCTGTACTGGAGTTTGGGACCTCCTACTGACTTACTGGGGTGCAGCCTGCTGATTGGTTTAAGCCATTATTTTATAGTTGTTTGGAGGTTAATTTGGGAGAATTCAGGTGATTTCCTGCTTTATTCCACCATCTTGGCTCCCCAAAGTATCCTATTCTGCTTTTTATGTTCTTTTCTACAACAATTTTTTGTCCCTCTTTTACCATTAGGCTAATTCTGTTTTTTAAAGTGTTATTTTCTTCAGTCTTATTTGTGCCTTCTTTACTACCCTGTTAATTCTCTTTTTATAATTTTCTTACATCACTTTCATTTTTCTTTTCCCATTTTTCTGCTACCACTCTTATCTCTTTAACTCTTCCAGGAATTCTTGGTAGCCTTAGGTCCAATTAGAATTTTTCTTTGAGACTTTGCTTGTAGGTTTCTTATTCTAGGTTTATGTATTGGTCTTTCCTGCCACCATAGTTGCTTTTTATGGTCAAGTTCTTCTTCTTTTTTTTAATTTGGGGCATCTGCAAGTTTTCAGTGCTTCCAAGGTGGTGTTATCCTGGAAGAGGTGTGATCACTACTCTCCTTGTTTATGCTGTGGTCTTTACCTAGGAAGGGCCCCTGCTGCCCTGTAGCCACAAGTCTTTGTGCTACTCTTGACCCTGGAACTGTGACCAGGTCCCCTGATTTCCTTCAGTCATAAGGGCTAGCACTTGTCTTGACGCTGGAACTGTGATCAGGTCCCCTGATCCCTTGCGACAGATGACAAGCACCCCTCTCTGTTCTGGAACTGTGATCTAGGACTGAGTATGGGCAATAGAGTTGCCAGTCAGCACCAGCGGCACCCTGTGCCAGCAGTAATCTCTCTTTCTGACTGGTTGTCTGACCTCCTTACTGTCTCTGGGCTGAGAGCTCTTAAGCTGCTGCTGCTGCTGCTGCTATCCCAGCTGCCTCCAAGGCCCATAGCTTGTGCTCCTACAACACTCCAGGCCTACACCCACCCTGGTGTCACAGACCTTTCCTGCTGACCTCCTAAGTTTTCCTAGACTGGAAAAATGTCTCTTTCTGACCTTTTGTTGGTTCTGCCACTCCAAAATGTGATTTGAGGTAGTATTTTCAAGGCGTTTAGAGAGGAATGTTGGGAGAGTTCAGCTGGGTCCTGGCCTATACTCTGCCATCTTAGCTCTGTCCCTGACTCTTTTCTTGAAGAAAATCATGTATAACCTTTCTGGGATCCATACAGGTTTTGAGTATACCAACCCCAGGTCATTTTCCTTCTTTTCTCAAGAATTTCAGGATTGGCTCACTGTCTTCCTTTCCTTTCCAACTCATCATATATAGGCATAAGGCTTCCGTAGGTTCAATCTGAAAGGAATTAGACTCTCATTTCTTGATTTGGAACCATATATTACAGCATATTTTTCACTATTGGAAGGTGAACACTGTGTCATCATTGCAATGAAGTCACTACCTATTGAAGTATACATTGATTTAATTTACAGGTCTTATCCCCTTCTTCATAGAACGTCTGTACCTCACCACTGCTGTTGGCTCATAACCTTCAATTATCTTCATGTCATTCCTTTTATAGTTGTTCATTATGAGCACAGCAAGATGAGATGATCCACGGTCCCAAGAAGTGATGTTTCTTGATGCCTTTAGACACATGATAAAACCTACTCATTTACAAGTAAGTCACCTTTCCATTTAGCTGTAATTTTCATTTGCTTCCTGCTGTCATTTATGGCAAAAATGTCAAGAGAGAAATATAATTCATTTCCTCCATTGGTAAGTCTACTCAGTCACTGGATGGGGATTTCACAATAAGAACACAAAAAGATAAGTTAATATTGATAGTCAATCTAGAAACTGTAATTTTGGTCATCATGCATAATCTTTTCAACCACTCCAAAGTCACCACAGAGCCTGAAGGAGGCTGTATGGGCATGTGGGCCATTGTTTATTTTACTCTATTTGTTTATGTGTTTATGTCCAGCAAATTCTTCACCTAATGTCCAGCCTCCTAGGATTGAGCCTCCCTGTCCTAAGCCAGGCTAATTATTGGAAAGCTGCCCCAGTCTATCTTGAGCACCATACTCAAGGCCTTTCCAGATTCCATAGAACTCTGTCACCTATTGACTATACTAACCCCAGGTCATTCTCCTTCTTTTCTCAAGGATTTCAGGACCTGGCTCACTGTCTTCCTTTCCTTTCCAAGTCCTAATGGTATACTAAGGGACACCAGCGTCTACTCCTTAATCTCAATTCCTCAGGTTCCTTAGATTCCATGACCTTCATTCCACGTTAGCTACACATAGAGATCTTCAGGAGCTAAATGTTACCTTTTAAACACAGTATTCTACTTCTCGAATTCAAATCTCCAACATTCTGCTATCTTACCATAACCTCCTATCATCCCAAACCTCCCTATGCTTCACTGTTCCTAAACTTAAACATCCTCATTAAGGTCTCCAGTCCCTAGTTACTCACTTCCTTTCTTCTCACTCATACCTAATGCTGTGCATTCTGACTTCTGAAGTCATCACTCAACTGAAAATGCTTTCTCCAAAGTTACCAGTGAGCTATCTCTGAATTTTCATATCTGAAGGTCTTTTCTCATTCCTCAACCTTCTTGACTTCTTTGTTTCATTTGGCCCTGCTGATCACATTTTCCTCCCGTGTTCCCCAAGGCCCTGTCTTGGGTCCTTTTCTTCTCTCTTTTTAGTCTCTCTCTATAGGACTCTCTATCTCATCAGCTCCTGTGGGCTTAACTGTCACCTCTGTGCTGATGATTCCCAGATCCACACATCAAGCCTCAGTCTCTCCCTTGAGCCTCAGTCCTGCATCTCTGATTACCTCCTAGACATTTCAAATGGTATGGCTTGAAGACATCTTAAAAATACTATGCCTAAAACAGAATTTAGTATCTTTTACCCAAACCCTCCCCTCTTCTACACTTCCGCCTTTCCAGTCTTGCAGGTTCGGAATCACGATGTTAGCCTAGACTCTTCCCTCTCCGTCACTCCCCCGTATGCTGTCAGATCTTGCCGTTTCTCACTTCATCACACCTCTCAGTTATTGCCATGCCAGGAGGAGCTATTGGCATGCAATTGATGATATATGCCATCTCTCTAGTACACTTAATAGCTGTGTGACTTTGGGCAAGCTGCTGTCTGCCTCAGTTTTCTCATCTTTGGAAATGGGATTAATGATAGTACTTACTTCCAAAGAGTTTTGTGAGGCTCAAAGGAGAAAAATTCTTTTGAGAAATACATTGCAAGCCTTAAAGTGCTATATTTTTAAAGAAGAGAATTTTTTCAAAGTTCATTCAGCCTAGGCTTCTCAACCCCAGAAACATCCTGTTCCTCACTGAAGAGTATAAAAAAGGGGAAATGCAATTCTGTCTATCTGTTATGCATAATTACCATCCTGACTGAACACAATTTTTTGATTTGAGTCCATTCAGTAATTTACTAAAATTCCAATATCGACATGGCACGGAGATGGCATAACGTTGGATGGTTTGACAATGGACTGTATGATCCTGGCAAGTCACTTCACCTTTCAGTAACCTGGGCAACTTTTTGAGAGTATAAGGTGCAGAGAAGTTGCACTGGTAGAGGGAGTTTCCTCACCTAGAAATTCCCCATATCAATAAAATCACAAGTCCTGCCCCTGTTCCTAGCCTTATCTCCTTTGTACAAAGCTTTTAAGTTGCTTATGAGCTTTCAGAAGTGATAGGGCCTTGTGGAGCAGCAGTCAAAGATCTGAGTTCAAGTACTGCCCCTGACTCATACTGATTATTTTGTTTTTCAGCAGGTTCTCTCACCTCTTGGTGCCTAAGATGCCAAATTGTAGAATATGTTGCTAGCCCAGAGTTTCTTTACTCGAAGTAACTAACTCATAGCAACGAAATCACAGGTCTGTGCCAAAAGCCAAACGTGACTTGTATTCAGACAAGTATGATGGTGAAGGAAGGGGCACCTGGTACAGTGAAAAAACTTGTGGATTTGTAGTCTTATGACCTGGGGATGAGTCCTGGCTTTGCTGTTCATGTCAGCTGGCAACCTCATGCTAGTCATTTAACTATGATATTAATCGATATGTGATGTGAGGAGGGTCTGCACTAGGTTTATTGCAGTGGGGGGGGCATTGCTTTCTTTTCCTACTTTCTGGTCAAAATTAAACCCAAGTATTAGGAGTTGAAACAACTTTTCTTTCAAGTTGAAAATAGGGGAAGAGGCAGTAGGCATGAATGTTTTCATTTGTTACCTTGTAGTTGCGAACATTTCTATTTTTCTATCAATGGGTGGTATGGTGGTGAGAACCCTGGTTGAGGGTTAGGAGACTTAGGTTTTGGTTCTAAAATACCACCGGTATTTTGCATAGATGTTCTCTTAACTAGATGCATTACCTTGCACAAATCACATAACTCCTTTGTGCTCCCATTATAGTAGCTATAAGATGAAGAAGCCGGACTGTATATCATCCTTAAGGTCTCTTCTCAATTGCTGATTCTCTGATTTCAATCTCAGAATGTTCAAAATAGCATCCAGGCCAACCTCAAGGTCCTGTACTCTTTCAGTTTCTAAATTCCTTGACTAGACATTGAGACCAAGCCACGGTGACATAGTGGAACATTTTGGAGCCAGTTAATGTAGAGACTAGTCAATTACAAGTCCTTGCCAATAACTAATTGCATGACTTTGGTTCCTTAATCTTTCTGCTTCCTATTCTTTATATTTTTCATGGGATTTTACCATTCAGATGATAGTGTCCTCTGCAAAGTTGCCAATTCTAGCTTAAGTGCAAAATATGGTGACTTTTTTTCTCAGTCCTCACGCTCCTCAGTATCTCTGTGGTATTTGCCACTGCTGACCATTGTGACATGCTAGACACACTCTCTGCTCCATTGGTTTCTATAACACTGCTATCTACCGGTTCCCATTTTCCATTCCTGACTGTTCCTTCTCTGTCTGCTTTGTTGTATCATCACCTATCTAGGTCCTTGTGGAGGCTTCAGAGATTCAATACCATCTCATTCCTCATCGTTTCACATGTGAACCTAAAGGGAATGTTTGGTTTGGTTTCTTTCTTTGTTTCTTTTTCCACCACAATTTGATAATACTTAGGAAGTGAAATTATTGTTCATGCCCATATGATTTGGAAGAATAAAAGTGCATAATTTTCTGATGTAGCTAACATAAAACAGAAAAAAAAGAAAGGAAAGGAAAGATAGCATAAAGAGTTGGATTTTTAAAAATTCCATTTGCAAATTTTAGCAGTTAAAAAGCAGATGAATAGGAATAAGTTAAGGTTCATTATAGCTATAATCCATCCAGGAAGAGAAAGATGGAAGTACTGGGACATTAACTTTTACACTTGTGACTCAGTAAATAATGTTCTAGTTAGAGCTATGACTTCTTACAACCCTAAGCTCATATAATTTAAAAAACAATATATTCACATTGCAGATCACTGTTCGTGTTGCAGAACTGATGATTTAAACTATCACCGTTGAATTATGCAGCAATTTTTTCACGTTTGATTGCAATTTTCCCCCAAAATCTATATCCTTTGCTTGAATAGATATTGTGTTAAACATATTCAGAAATAAGGAAAAACAAACATTTCCATAGGGTTCCAATTGGGGTATTACAGTGAAGGTGATAGCAAAGCATCCATTTCCTAGAGATTTAAAAAAAATACATTTTTGTTGATTTTTTGATGACCTAGATGACCTAAATTTTCCTCTGTATCCCTCCCCACTCCCTAAAAAGCCATCCCTTATAATTTTTTTTCAAAAAAGGGAAAAAAAAGTGAAAAAAATCAGCAAAATTAACGAATGCAATTTAAATTGGACATTTTAAATTGACAATATGTGCAGTATTCTATAGCCATGGATCTCCTCCCTGCCTCTGCAAAAAAGAGATACGTGGTGTCTTCCCAGATCTTCACTATGGGACTAATTTCGTTTGTCATAATTCTGCACCATTCATATTCACTTGCTTTGTGGTAGTGGGTCTTTCCATTTATATTGTTGTAATCATTGTGTAGATTGTTTCCATTCTTTCCCTTCACTTTTCCTCAATCCATGCAATTCTTTCCAGGCTTCTCTGTATTCTTCATGCTTGCTGTTTCTTACAGCACTCCCTGTGCTTTCCTGCCTCCTTTTGTGCTTTGCCTCTTCACGCCCATTCCTTTCGAAGCTCCTTCGGGGCTGGGACTGTCTTTCTTTTTATTAATTGTATCTCTAGCTTTGTGTAGTGCCTGGCACATAACAGGCACTTAATAAATATTTATTGGATTAGATTGAATTGGATTTCTACCAATGAGGAGAGTTTTATGCAAATACCCAGCTTAGACCTGGCTTACATATGTTTTCAGGTTTCTTGAAAACAATGTCATTAAGTTCTATTATTTCTGATTCTCCTTTGTCTAGTGTGACCCCACTGATCTGCTTTAAAAAAACATTAATGAACCAATACCAAATGGTTTTGGTTAGTGTTTACTGGAGACTTTGAATTACCTTGGGTCATTCATCCAACACATTGCTAATGAGACACTTGAACAGGGGAACACAAGAGGCAAGGCAGAGATTTAGTATTGTCTTTGCCCTGAAGAAAAGGTCCGTGTTATGGAATACATTAGATAAATATAAAGTAAATAATAATAATCTGAACCGGCTTAGCACATTGCAGAAACCATTAGTTTTAAAGTGTAGTACAATATTGCATCAGCATTAAAGGGCCATATACTTCTAAATGTAAGTCCAACGTTTTAAAAAATAAAGCTGGAGATTTACATGATGATCTATTTTTCAACTGGATTTCATTTGTTAAAAGAAGACTGATGTAGCGCTCTCAAATATAGAAAGAACTTCAATCACTTGGCAGCATTTGCTGCACTCCGCTAGGCAATGTGGGGGAGATTCAACACCTCCCAGGATATCTTGCCTCAACTACTGTTTTCATTCAGTCAGCCCTCTCCTCCAGAATTTGTGGCTCCTGATTGGCTTACATACATACTAAAGCTCAACTCTGCAAGACAGCATTCAAAAGCTGACCTCTCTTTACTCTGTTGAAATGAAACTTTACTACACAAATCCTTCCTTAGGTGCATTCATCACATTGGAATCATTCCATTGGAGAGAGAAAACTATACGCATACACCCTCCAAGGTACATACTATCAAAAGGGGCTGCATTATGGGAAGAAGGATAGCAGGAGGGATCCCTAGGAATTCCAAGGAAATCAAGTCCAAGAAGGGAAACTCTAATCAAAGCTGTGGCCTCAGGTGTCTTTGTAGGAATGGACAAAGGATGGGTGACAGGCCAGCCAAATTAGAGGACTGTATGCAACAGACAAATTTGACCTCATCAATATCACTGAGGCTTGGTGCAGTGAGATTCATGTCTCATGTGGCTCTGACAGGGCCTGCCTTAGTCAAAGGGATAGAGAAAGGAGGTGGGATGGAGTAGCATTGTATGTTAAGATGGTAAACCACTTGAAGGATCTCTAGGTAGCAGAGGAGGAAGAAAGGATGATGGAGATAATTTGGGTGAAGATCAGCAAGGAGAGATATGAAATCAATAATTATCAGAATAAAATGTCTACTATATGGGTAGACCAAATAATTGTTGAGCAGTTCCAGAAACAGATCCCAAGCCTAGATCAGAGGCCTAATCGAGTAATAATGGACAGCCAATGAAAGAGCTAAAGTGTTTGTGGCTTGCTGAAACTTACAGTGAGGCTTCACTCTCCGAGAATAAAGATCCCCTTTTGTCCCTTGCGAAGTTTAAAGCTTCCAGCGTGTAGAATGTAACAATGTTGACTTTGCTGCTTGATTTGGACTTGGGTAACATTTTTGTTGAAAATAGAAAAAAGCCAGGCTGTGGAGGCCTGCAGATCCTCATTTAAGCAAAGGTAAAACCTACCAGTGCCCAGCCTGAAGCAGCAAGAATTCAATGTTTGGCAAGTCTTACTCTGTCTGTACTGAGGCTGCCTGGGGCCGCCGTGCAGAGGCCTTTGTCCCTTCAAGGGAACAAACATTCACCTCTGAGCTGTCTGCAGTGGTACCCAGAAGAGAGGGCAGGCTAAGCTGCTCAGTGCCCAGCTGTGCCACCAAGATCCCCTTTGGGAGCATAGGGCACAGAGATCCTCTGGTGCCTTGCACTTAACTAGGAAACAGATTCCTGTTGGGAGCATGGCAGGATGCTTGATTTCTAATTTCACACCAAGGTCCGGTATTTTTGTTTGACAGGACTAGAGTCAGGCCTGGCTGGAAGGATGGCCAAATAGAGAGCACCACACTGTGGAGCCAGCTTTTTATCAAAATTATACTCTTTATGGGGAAACACATTTTGAACTAATGCACCAGAACAGTCACAAAGACAACCGAGAAGCTAGATGGCTAGTGTATAGAGTGCTGAGCCTGGAATCAGGAAGACTTGAATTGAGATCTGGCCTAAGACACTAGCTGTGTAATCCTAGGCAAGTCACCTCTGCCTGCCTCAGTTTCTTCATTTGTAAAATGAAAATAATAATAGCACTTACCTCACAGGGTTGTTTTGAGGATCAAATGAGATAATAATTGTAAAGCGTTTAGCACTGTGCCTGGCACAGAGGAAGTGCCAAGTAAGTATTAACTGTTATTATTAAAGCTTATAACTTGTTAGCAACCACTTTCCAAAGCCATGCAAAGTTACATGGACGAGCTTTTTTTTGGGGGGGGCAGGGGGAGAGGGTTCTTTTTTGTTTGTTTTAATATCATATCGTGGGTTGAAACTCCAATTTTTTTTAAATCTAGTTTTCAGAGCAAAAATGAAAGATCTTAAAGAATGAAGGAGATCCCGCGAATGTTCTCCCAATTTTTAAAAAAGGGAAAATAATGGAGTTTGTAAACTGTAGGCCAATGAGTTTGACTTGAAATCCTGGTAACGTTTTAGGGTGCATTATAAGGAGAGAAAGGGGTAATTACAAAAAGGCAGCAAGGCCTGAAGGATAGATGATGCCTCAGCTCATGGCCCCTCCACGGCATAGGACATAGACAACCTCTAAGTCCACATCCCAACTCAAACATTTCCTAGCTGTGTGACCCTGGGCATGTCACTTAACCTCTGACTGCCTCAGTTTTCTCCTTTGTGAAATGGGGATAATATTAACACTGACCTCTTCGTGTTGTTTTGATATTCATATGGGATGACGTAGGTAAAACATATTGCTAACCTTAAAGCACTGTACAAATGCCAGTTGTTTCCTCCTCCTCCGCCTCATTATTTTTGTTATTTTCATTACTTGGAGCTTTAAGATCAGGGGGATGTTGTACACATAGTTTATCCAGATCTTAGCACCGCTTGTGACAAAGTATGCTCTTCTGCAAAAGATGAAGAGATAAGAACTGTACCAATATGTGGTGGGGTAGATTTGGACCTGCTGGAGTCCCCAGACTCAAGGAGTCATCATTAATGGTTCAGTGTCAGCTTGGAAAGAGGTCTCCTGGGCATAGTCCTGTGCTAGACCCCATGAAGCTTCATATTTATATGAATGCCTTAGATAAAGGAGGCCTAAGAAGGTAGCACACTTATGAATCTGCACATGATACAAAGGTGGCAGGATTCAACGAGCTGAAGCATTTACCAAATCTAGTAGCTGGCATTTAGTGGAGGTAAATGTCAAGTCTTATGCTCAGATTTAAAACATCATCTTCCTGTGTTGGGTGAGCTGTGGTCACATACAGGCTCGGTAGGGGTCAGTGGTGTGACATGGCAGCCCAGGAATCGAATACTGTACAGAAGCGTGAGGTGATAAGCCGTCATGGTCAGGGCTAAAAAGGTGGTTCTCTACCATGGTGCAGCCACACTTGGCGTACTGTGTGAAGTGGGATGTTCAGGGAGGACTAGCACCTTTGCTGTGAGGGCTTGCTGATTCCTTTTCAGGGCTGCTCATACATGTTTGGGGTCTACCTATCACCCAGCTCACCTGTGGCTCCAAGAAGCTGTAGGCTGTTCAGCAGCCACACCCTGGTAAAGCATCTCAGCAAATAGACTAAGCCAGCTTGTGGGTAACCAACAGGCCTCAAACCTGTGAGTTAGGGGGGCGTCAACCCCAAGCACGTGAGGACATCCCCCAGTGGAATGGGGTGAGGAGAACAGTTTGTTCCACCCGCGCCACTGCTGGTCATCTGGACTTTTGTCTGGTCACTAGAATTTGATGACTCTGGAAGAGAGAGTGGGGTTGGGGGGTTGGGGATTTGTCTCTAACCCTAACCCTAACCCTAATTTGTCTCTAACCCTAACCCTAATTGTCTCTAACCCTAACCCTAATTTGTCTCTAACCCTAACCCTAATTGTCTCTAACCCTAACCCTAATTGTCTCTAACCCTAACCCTAATTTTGTCTGCCTTACTTAATCCAATTCACAAGCAAGTCAAAACATTGCCCATGATGTCCTTGATTCTCTTTGAAAAAGAAGGGCAAACAACAACAACAATTGTGTGAGATTCAGGGGACAGCTGGGTGGTGCAGTGGATAGAGCACCAGCCCTGAAGTCAGGAGGACCCGAGTTCAAATCTGGCCTCAAACCAAACACTTGACACTTCTAGTTGTGTGACCCTGGGCAAGTCACTTAACCCCAATTGCCTAAAAATAAAAATAAAAAAAACCAATAAAACAAAAATTAAAAAATAAATAAATTGTGTGAGATTCTTAGTGCTACATGGATAAGGTTCATATGAGGGCAACCAGAATGGTGACAGATGCCATATGAGTATCATTTTAGGGAACTGGGGTCAGGAGCAGAGAATACTTTGTGGCAATGTAACCTTAAAGAAAAATCAGTCATCCCAAAATGGAATGGGCTGCTTTGGGAGGTAGTGAGTTCACCATCACTGGTATTCTTCAAGTAAAGACTGGAATACCATGTGTTGGGATATTATGGAGGAAAGGAATTCTCCTTCATGCGTGAGTTGGACTAGAAGACCACTGAGGTCCCTTCTGACCCAGAGATCCTGTGTTTTCTTCTCAGGACTTACATGGGCCGCTGATCTCATGGTATCTCACACTTCAGTGGCTGCTGCTTGGTTGTTTACTTGTCCCTGGTTGCACCTGTGTTTCTCTTGTTCTGGGCCTAGCTGGTGAGCCACCTTCTGAACCTCTTCACCCAAATAGGAGGCAATTAGGAAATGCTTCCTGAATGAATGCAGAAGAAGTAGATGACTTAGCAGCACTTAGCAGATAGTAGGTGCTTAATACCTGTTTATTTATTGATATTGATTAGCATAAACTGACTAATATTAACAGTAAATTTTGTGGAGAGGAACCAGAAGGTGTGCTTATTAACTAGGCTGAGAAGTATTACTTGTTCTGTTCAATTGTTAATAAACTTGAATGATGCCAGTTTAGCAATAACAATGATCCAAATTATGTCTGTTCTTCAAAAAATGCTCTGTGTGTAATGTTAACATTATCTCCCATTGACAATAGCCTGAACTTGAACTTGCTCTTGGACATAGAGATTAGCTTACAGATGATATGAACACTGTGTGCCTGTGGGGGCATGTGAGCACATGGGTGTTCCTGCCTATGGTGCCTATAGGTATTACTGTGGTACCTGTAAGTATTGCTATGCTTCCATACTAGAAGGATGGATAATTGTGTCAGGGTGGGTGCAGTGGGTACCTCTTCTGATGATACAAATGGCAGTTAATCTCTAACTTGTTACAGGATCTTTGAGATTTACTGTAGCCAAAGCATTCTTCATTCTGGAGATAAACTACTAGGAGTTAGACTGATCCTCAGACAGCAGGCTTGCCATCCTTCCTTGGGCCCAAACCTGAAGCCTTTTCACCCAGGTAGGGCCTGGCAGAGCTTGCCCTCCTTCAGTTGTCATAGCCTCCCAGAACTCAGGCTCTCATACTCCATGCCAAAGTGGGCCATTATAGTATGACTTTAACAGAGGGCTTTGATACCATTGGGTGGAGGACTGAGGAGTGAGTTACACTCCTGGGATTTCATCAGTTCATCAGTGTAGGGGAATCCTAATGTGAAAAACCCCTTCACCAGTGCAAATCAGAAACTTCTCTGCATCCTAGACTGGTACGGGGTTGCTTGGGGAACTGGGACATAACATGTTTTACCCACAATTGCAGAGCTGCTATGGATGACAGGCACATAGCAAGAACTATAATAAGATTTTAAAGTTGATCAGCTTAGTCCTTATATTTTAGAACTAGCTTAGGAAAAAAAAAGCTAGATCATCCTGGTTTGTAGTAGCCAACAGTTGTGAAAAAAATTCTCATCATCAACATAGAAGACATTCCATAACCCCTGTGTACTCTTGGCTTCCTTTTTGACAAGAAGGCACCTTCTAATCATCTGGAAAAATGTAGAAAGCAAATTGCTAGTGGGCCTCTTTCTGGTGAAATCACAATTCTGATAAGACCCCAGAGTAATCACTTAGAATTTCACATCCTGCTTGATAGGGTCCTTGTAAAGATAGCATTGAATGGGGCTTGAATGCACTTTTCAATAGGTCATAGGTCTATAATCAGCACTTTCCAAAATAAAGTTCTGTTTTTGAAAAAGGTGACTGTGGAGGGGCCAGTTAAATGGTCCCCCCACCCAGATTGCTTTGTATTCCCTCCCCAACTGATAACTTCCCATTTTTGTACTTGAAAGGAATCGTTACAAAGAGAGAGAACCCACAATTAAGGTCCAATTTGTTACAAGGGCAAGGTAATTAGTCTGCTAGTTGTCCCTGATCGGAAATCATTCACCAACCCACACAACATTTATGGATTTCGTAAATTAAAAACAAATTACAGTCCTGAGCCCAACACAGGGCTTCTGGAGACAAGACAGATAACAATATCTATGAAATTGGCAATGAAAGACTTCAGGAGGATAAAGTACCTAGTAATGGAAATACCTGAAAAATAATGATTTCAGAGAAAAGAGACAGAACGATGAGGACTGGTTTTCTCCTCACTGCAGCACCAAGTAGCTTCTCTAAAATGCTGCTACAGAAACTAGATTTACTTCATCAAACCAATAGGCACCCACCTAAAAATCCTTAAATAGTGGAGTCAGCAGAAAGATGAGGTACAACAGTCTTTTACCTCAAGAGGCTAGGGGGATTAATGGGAAGGTCCCTCTTGTGCCTGAAGGGGACCAGTACAGGACAGGAGGCATCCCAGTAAGCCAGTGGCAAGCCCCACCTCAGCAAACCAGTAACCAGGCCCCTAGCCCCCAGCACAAGAAGCCTGGGACAGTGCCCCCTGTGGCCTAGAAGCAGAGATCAACATTAAAAGCCAGAAAAAAGCAAACAACATGAGCAAAAAAAAAAAACAACATAGGAAAACAGTGACCACAGAGAAGTATCTGGGTGACAGGGAAGATCAAAACACAAATTCAGGAGAGGACAACATTGTCAATATACCCACTTCTGAAACCTCAGAGGGGAATATGAACTGGTCTCAAGCCCAAAAAGCATTCTTGGAAGAGCTCAAGAAGGATTTTAGAAGTCAAATAAGAGAGGTAGAAAAAAGATTGAACAATTCATTTGACAAAATAGACAAAAAGTATACTGAAGAAAACAACTCCTTAAAAAGTAAAATGGAAAAGGAGGTACAAAAGCTAACTGAAGAAAACAATTCATTAAAAATCAGAATTGGGCAATTGGAAGCTAATGAATCTATGAGACATCAAGAATTAGTCAAACAAAATTAAATGAATGAAAAAATAGAAGAAAATGTAAAATACCTCATTGGAAAAACAACTGACCTGGAAAATAGATCCAGGAGAGATAACTTAAGAATTTGGTCTACCTTAAAGCCATGATGAAAAAAAAGAACCTGGACCACATCTTTCAGGAAATCAAGGAAAACTGCCCTGAGGTCCTAGAACCAGAGGGTAAAATAGTCATCGAAAGAACCCACTGATCACCTCCTAAAAGAGATCCCAAATTGAAAACACCAAGGAATAGTGTGGCCAAATTCCAGAATTATCAGGTCAAAGAGAAAATCCTGCAAGCAGCCAGAAAGAAACAATTCAAATATCGTGAAACTACAGTCAGGATTACTCAGGACCTTGCAGCTTCTACATTAAAAGATTGGAGGGCTTGGAATATGATATTCCATAAGGCAAAGGAGCTTGGATTGCAACCAAGGATCATCTACCCAGTGAAATTGAGCATAATATTTCAGGGGAGGAGATGGACATTCAATGAAATGGGGACTTCCAGACTGTCCTGATTAAAAGACCAGAGCTCAATGGAAAATTTGATCTTTAAATACAAGACTCAAGAGAGACATGAAAAGGTAAACAGGAAAGGGGAAAAAGAAAACATGTTATTCAATAAGGGTAAACTGTTTACATCCCTACATGGGAAGAGGATACGTATAACTCTTGAGAACTGTATCTTTATTAAGATATTTATAAGGGATATATATATATGTATATATATATAATGTATATATATATATATATATACAGAAGGGGTGGTTTTAAGTTGACTTTGATGTGATGATAAAAAAAAACCTAATAAAGTGGTGAAAAGGAACTGTAATGAGAGAAGAGAAAGGAGGAGGAAGAAAAGGGTAAATTACATCACATGAAGAGGCACAAAGACATGTTGAAATAGAGGGAAAGAAGGGAGGGAGATGAGCAGTGTTTGAACTTTACTGTCATCGGATTTGGCTCAAGGAGGGAATAACATATTCAAGTATAGAATTCTAACTTACCTTATAGGCAGTAGGAGGGGAAAGGGGAAAGAAAAAGGAGGGGGGATAGAAGGGGTGGAAGATGGATGGGGAGGCAGTGGTCAAAAGCAAAACTCTTTAGAGGAGAGAAAGGGAGAAAAGGAGAAATAAAAGCATAAATGGGGGAGACAGGATGGAGAGACAGGCACAGATAGTAATCATAACTGTGAATATGAATGGGATGAAAGCTCCCATAAAACAGAAATGGATAGCAGAATGGATTAAAAACCATAATCCTACAATATGTTGTTTATAAGAAACACATTTTAAACAGAGGGATACACACAGGGTAAAGGTGAAAGACTGGAATAGAATATATTATGCTTCAGCTGAAGTAGAAAAAGCAGGGGTAACAATCCTGATCTCAGACAAAGCAAAAGCAAAAATAAATCTAATTAAAAGAGACAAGGAAGGAAACTATATCCTGCTAAAAGGCACCATAGAGACACAGGTTACCGGGAGCCAAGATGGCTGAGTAAAAAGGTAGTCACTCTCATGCTCCCTTATCAACCTCTGAAAACCCAGAAAATATCACCCCAGAAAAAAACCCTGGAACAGCTGCACCAGAAGAAAGATGGGGTGCAGCAGTGCAGTATCCCAGGTAGCTAGAGGGATTAAAGGGAAAGGCCCCTCTTGCCCTGGGGGAAGGGGAGCAGTACAGAACCAGGAGTCACCCAGCCAGCTAGTGGAAAGACCCACTTTAGCACACCAGGAGGAGATTCTGGTGCCTCGGCATTCTACAGCAAACGGGGTCTCCCAGTGCCTTAGCAAAAATAAGGGAAGCAGCACTACAAAGGGCCCCAGGCAGATAAGCACCCTGCAGCATTCGTCTGAAAGGAGCTGAAGAAAGCAACCTAGAGGTGCCAAAAAGTTCCAGCCTTGTTGATTGCAGCCCAACACCAGGTAAGCTGTCAGAACCCTACAGCCTCTAACTGCAAACCAGGAGGAGATCCCGAGGCCCAGGTGGTCGAGCAGGCAAACACTACCAACTGTACCTCCGAGTGCATCAGTGAGGGCGGGGGAACTGGTGGAAACCAGCTCAGAAAACCACCAGGTGCCTTGGTATTCTACAGCAAAGGAATCTCCCAGTGCCTCAACAGAACTAAGGGAGTCAGCACTGCAAGGGGCCCCAGGCAGATAAACACCTGGCAGCACCCAAAGAAGCTGAACAAAGCTAAAGGAAAGGAAAAGCAGGCAACCTAGATTTGCTTGAAAGTCCCAGCCTTGCTGATTCCAGCCCAACACCAGGTAAGCTGCCAGAACCCTACAGCCTCCAATTGCCAACATAAGAGGCCCCAGCACACAAAGCCAGTGACCAAGACCTAAGCTCCCAACGCAAGAAGCTTGAGTCAGTGCCCTCTGCTCCCCAGCAGGAGAGCATAATCTCTTTAAAGTCCAGGGAATAAAGAAACACCATGAGTAAAAAGAAACATGCCATAGATTCATATTATGAGAAGAGTGAATATCAAGACAGAAATTCTGAAGAGGACAACATTATCATCAAACCCACATCTGCAACATCAAAAGGGAATATGAACTGGTCTAAAGCCCAAAAAGCCTTCTTAGAAGAGCTCAAGAAGGATTTTAAAAGTCAAATGAGAGAGGTAGGAGAGTCCTTTAAAAGTATAGTTGGACAACTGGAAAAAAAGTAAACTGAAGAAAACAAGTCCCTAAAACACACAATTGGCCAACTGAAAAAAATTACACTGAAGAAAACAAATCCCTTAAAAATACAATTGACCAATTCGAGAAGAAAGTACAAAATCTAACAGAGGAAAACAATATGTTAAAAATTAGAATTGAACAAATGGAAACTAATGACTCTATGAGAGAGCAAGAATCAGTCAAACAGAAAAAAAAATGAAAAAATAGATGAAAACGTAAAATACCTCATGGGTAAAACAACTGACCTGGAAAATCGATCTAGGAGAGGCAATTTAAAAATTATTGGCCTACCTGAAAATCATGATGAAAAAAAAAAGAGCCTGGACAATATCCTTCAGGAAATCATAAAGGAAAACTGCCTTGAAGTCCTAGAACCAGAAGGCAAAATAACTATATAAAGAATATACTGCTCCCTGCCTGAAAGAGATCCCAAATTGAAAACACCAAGGAATATAATAGCTAAATTCCAAAATTACCAGATTAAAGAGAAGGGCTTGGAACATAATATTCCTTAAGACAAAGGAGCTTGGAATGCAGCCAAGGATTAACTACCCAGCAAAAATGAGCTTGATTTTTCAGGGAAAGAGATGGATGTTCAATGAAATAAGGGACTTCCAAACCTTCCTGATAAAAAGACCAGAGCTCAACAAAAAATTTGATCTTCAAGTACAAGATTCAAGAGAGACACAAAAAGGTAAATGGGACAGAAAAAAACAATATGTTGTTAATAAGGGCAAAATGTTTACATCCCTACAAGGAAAGATGACACTTGCAACTCTTGAGAACTGTATTGTTATTATACCATGTTAAAGGAGTATACATAAAGGGGGTGGATATAAGTTGACTTTGATGTAATGATAAAAAAAAAATCTAATCAAGTGGGTCAAATGGATCCAAGTAAGTAGATTAGTCTGAGTTAAGAAAATGTACTGAGAAAAGAAGAGGCAGACAAGGGTAAATTACATTACAGAGAAAGACACAAAAACCTATTAGAGCAGAGGTAAAGAAGGGAGGGGGATGAGCATTGTTTGAACCTTACTCTCATCAGATTTGGCTCAAGAAGGGAATAACATAATCAGTTAAGTATAGAAATCTAACTTGCACTATAGGTAGTAGGAGAGAAAAGGGGAAAGAAAAGGGATGGGGGATAGAAGGGAGGGAAGAAGCAGTAAGGGTAAAGGGGAAGAAAAGGGAAAGGGATAATAGAAGGGAGGTGGGAATGAAGGAGGCCGTGGTCAAAAGCAAAACACTAGTGGGGGGGAGAAAGAAAAGCATAAACGGGGAAAAAGGATGGAGAAAAAGACACAGTAATCATAACTATAAATGTGAATGGGATGAACTCTCCCATAAAATGGAAGTGTATAGCAGAATGGATTAAAAACCATAATCCTACAATATGTTGTTTACAGGAAACACATTTGAAAAAGAGTAATACATACAGGGTAAAGGTAAAAGGCTGGAGCAAAATATATTTTGCTTCAGCTGAAGTAAAAAAAGCAGGAGTAGCAATCCTGATCTCAGACAAAGCAAAAGCAAAAATAAGATCTTATCAAAAGAGATAAGGAAGGAAACTACATCCTGCTAAATGGCACCATAGACAATGAAGTAATATCATTACTAAACATGCATGCACCAAATGGTATAGCATCCAAATACTTAGAGGAGAAGTTCAGGGAGTTACAGGAAGAAATAGACAGCAAAACTATACTAGTGGGGGACCTCAACCTCCCCCTCTCTGAACTAGATAAATCTCACAACAAAATAAACAAGAAGAAGTTAAGGAGGTGAATAGAACATTAGAAAAGTTAGGTATGATAGACCTCTGGAGAAAACTGAATGGGGATAGAAAGGAATATACTTTTTTCTCGGCGGTACGTGGCACATACACAAAAATTGACCATGTACTAGGGCATAAAAACCTCACAATCCAATGCAGAAAGGCAGAAATATTAAATGCATCCTTTTCAGATCATGATGCAATAAAAATTATCTGTAATAAAGGGCCATGGAAAGATGGATTAAAAAATAATTGGAAACTAAATAATCTAATACTAAAAAATGATTGGGTCAAACAACAAATCATAGAAACAATCAATAATTTCATTCAAGAGAATTACAATAATGAGACAACATACCAAAACCTATGGGATGCAGCAAAAGCAGTTCTTAGGGGAAGTTTTATATCTCTAAATACTTACAAAAAATAAAATAGAAAAAGAGGAGATCAATGAATTGGGAATACAACTAAAAAAACTAGAAAAAGAACAAATTAAAAATCCTCAATTAAGCACCAAATTGGAAATATTGAAAACCAAAGGAAAAATTAATAAAATTGAAATTAAGAAAACTATTGAACTAATAAATAAAACTAAGAGCTGGTTTTATAAAAAAACCAATAAAATAGATAGAACTTTGGTTAATTAAAAAAAAGAAAGAAGAAAACCAAATTACTAGTATCAAGAATGAAAAGGGTGAAGCTACCACCAAGGAAGAGGAATTATTTTGCCCAACTATATGCCAACAGATTTGACAATCTTAGTGAAATGGATACATATTTACAAAAATATAAATTGCCCAGATCAACAGAAGAGGAAGTAAAATACTTAAATAACCCCATCTCAGAAAAAGAAATTGAACAAGCCATTGATGAACTCCCTAGGAAAAAATCTCCAGGGTCAGATGGATTTACATACGAATTCTATCAAACATTTAAAGAACAATTAATTCCAGTACTATATAGACTATTTGGTAAAATAGGTGAAGAAGGAGTCTTACCAAATTCTTTTTATGATACAAATATGGTGCTGATACCTAAACCAGGAAGAGTCAAAACAGAGAAAGAAAATTTTAGAACAATTTCTCTAATGAATATAGATGCAAAAATTTTAAACAAAATATTAGACAATAGAATAAAGCAACTTATCACAAGAATAATACACTATGACCAGGTAGGATTTATACCAGGAATGCAGTGCTGGTTCAATATAAGGAAAACTATCAGCATAATCCATCATATCAACACCAAAACTAACAGAAACCACATGATCATCTCAATAGATGCAGAAGAAGCTTTTAACAAAATACAACACCCATTCCTATTAAAAACACTAGAGAACATAGGTATAAATGGAGTTTACCTTAAAATAATAAATAGCAACTATCTAAAACCTTCAGCAAGCATAATATGGAATGGGGACAAGCTAGAAGCATTTCCAATAAGATCGGGGGTGAAACAAGGATGTCCATTATCACCACTGTTATTCAACGTAGTACTGGAAACGTTAGCTTTAGCAATAAGAGGAAAAAAAAGACATTGAAGACATTAGAATAGGCGAAGAAGAAACAAAGCTGTCACTTTTTGCAGATAACATGATGTTATACTTAGAGAATCCCAGAGAATCAAGTAAAAAACTACTTGAAATAATAAACAACTTTAGCAAAATTGCATGCTGTAAAATAAACCCACATAAATCATCGGCATTTCTATATATTACCAACAAAGCCCAACAGCAAGAGCCAGAAAGAGAAATTCCATTTAAACTTACTGTAGACATTATAAAATATTTAGGAGTCTACCTCCCGAAACAAACCCAGGAACTCTATGAACACAACTACAAAACACTTTTTACGCAAATAAAGTCAGATCTAAATAATTGGAAAAACATCAGTAGCTCATGGGTAGGCTGAGGTAATATAATAAAAATGACAATTCTACCTAAGCTAATTTACTTGTTCAGTGCCATATCAATCAAACTACCAAAAATTTATCTTATAGAGTTAGAAAAAATAATAACAAGATTCATTTGGAAAAACAAATGGTCCAAAATATCAAGAGAACTAATGAAAAGAAATGCAGGGGAAGGTGGCCTGGCCATTCCAGATCTTAAATTGTATTGTAAAACAGCAATCATCAAAACTGCTTGGTCCTGGCTAAGAAATAGACTGGTGGATCAGTGGAATAGGTTAAATATTCAAGATACAGTAGTCAATGACTATAGTAATCTGTTATTTGATAAACCCAAAGACCCCAGCTTCTGAGATAAGAACCCACTCTTTGAAAAAAAAACTGCGGGGAAAACTAGAAAAGAGTATGGCAGAAACTAGGCATAGACCAAAATCTCACACCATATACCAAAATAAAGTCAAAATGGATTCATGATTTAGATATAAAGGCTGATACTATAAGCAAACTGAGAGAGCAAGGAATAGTTTACCTGTCAGATCTATGGAGAACAGAAGAATTCATGACCAAGCAGGAGATAGAGGACATTACAAAAAGCAAAACAGATAATTTTGATTACATTAAATTGAAAAGTTTTTGCACAAACAAAGGTAATGCAACTAAGATTAGAAGGAAGGTAGAAAATTGGGAAAGAATTTTTACAACCAGTCTCTCTGATAAGGGCCTCATTTCTAAAATATATAGAGAACTAAGTCAAATTTACAAGAATACAAGTCATTTCTCAATTGATAAATGGTCAAAGGATATGAACAGGCAGTTCTCAGATGAAGAAATTAAAGCCGTCTGTAGTCATATGAAAAAATGCTCTAAATCACTAATGATTAGAGAAATGCAAATCAAAACAACTCTGAGGTACCACATCACACCTATCAGAATGGCCAACATGACAAAATAAGAAAATGATAAATGTTGGAGAAGATGTGGGAAAATTGGAACACTTAATGCATTGTTGATGGAGTTGTGAAATGATCCAACCATTTTGGAGAGCAATTTGGAACTATGCCCAAAGGTCTATAAAAATGTACATACCCTTTGACCCAGCAATAGCACTTCTAGGGCTGTATCCCAAAGAGATCACACAAATGGGAAAAGGACCCACATGTACAAGAACATTCATAGCAGCTCTTTTTGTGGTGGCAAAGAATTGGAAATTGGGAGGATGCCCATCAATTGTGGAATGGCTGAGCAAGTTGTGGTATATGAATGTGATCGAATATATCGTGCTATAAGAAATGATGAGCAGGCTGACTTCAGAAAAACCTGGAAAGACTTGTACGGTCTGATGCTGAGTGAAGTGAGCAGAACCAAGAGAACATTGTACACAATAACAGCCACGTTGTGCGATGACTAATATTGATAAACTTAACCCTTCCCAGCAATACAAGGATCTAAGACATCTCCAGAGGCCTTGTAATGGGAAATGCTATCCACAGACAAAGAAAGAGCTATGAAATTTGAATTGCTATTTTTTTTCTCTTCTGTTGAGTTGTATTTCCTCTTTCTGATCGTTCCTCCTATTGGTTTTAATTTTTACTTACAACATCACTAATGTGAAAATATGTTTAATATGAAATGTAAATGTATAGCCTATATCAGATTGTGTGCCTTCTTGGGGAGGGTGGTGGGGAGGAAGGGGGACACAAATTTTAAACTCAAAAGCATATGGAAGTGATAATTGATAAATCAAAATAAATCAATAAAAAAATAAAAGGCACCATAGACAATGAAGTAATATCATTACTAAACATATGCGCCAAGTGGTATAGCATCCAATTTTTGGAGAAGTTGAGGGAGTTACAGGAAGAAATTGACAGCAAAATTATACTAGTGGGGGACCTCAAACTCCGCCCCTCTGAAGTAGATAAATCTAACCACAAAATAAACAAGAAAGAAGTTAAAGAGGTGAATAGAACATTAGAAAAGTTAGGTATGATGGACCTCTGGAGAAAATTGGATGGGGATAGAAAAGCATATACCCTTTTCTCAGTGGCACATGGCACCTACACAAAAATTGACCATGTACTAGGGCATGAAAACCTCACAATCTAATGCAGAAGGGCAGAAATATTAAATGCATACTTTTCAGATCATGATGTAATAAAAATTATATGTAATAAAGGACCATGGAAAGATGGACTAAAATTAATTGGAAACTAAATAATCTCATCCTAAAGAATGAGTGAGTCAAACAACAAATAATAGAAAAAATCAGAAACTTCATCCAAGAGAATGACAATAATGAAACAAGATACCAAAATTTATGAGATGTAGCAAAAGCGGTTCTTAGGGGGAGTTTTATATCTTTAAATGCTTACATGAATAAAATAGAGAAAGAGGAGATCAACGAATTGGGCATGCAACTAAAAAAGCTAGAAAAAGAACGAATTAAAAATCCTTAATTAAATATCAAATTAGAAATACTGAAAACCAAAGGAAGAGATTAATAAAATTGAAATTAATAAAACTATTGAACTAATAAATAAAACGAAGAACTAGTTTTATGGAAAAAACAATAAAATAGATAAACCTTTGGTAAATTTAATTAAAACAAAGAAAGAAGAAAACCAAATTACCAGTATCAAAATAAAAAGGGTGAATTTGCCACTGATAAAGAGGAAATTAAAACAATAATTAGGAGCTATTTTGCCCAACTGTATGCTAATAAATTTGATAATCTTAGTGAAATGGATGAATATTTGGAAAAATATAAATTGCCCAGATTAACAGAACCCTAAGTAAAATATTTACATAACCCCATCTCAGAAGAAGAAATTGAACAAGCCACCAATGAACTCCTTAGGAAAAAATCTCCATGGGCAGATGGATTTACAAGCAAATTCTACCAAACATTTAAATAACAATTAATTCCAGTAATATATAGAATATTTGGGAAAATGGGCAAAGAAGGAGTCCTACTAAATTATTTTTATGATACAAATATGGTGCTGATACCTAAACCAGGAAGATTCAAAGCAGAGAAAGAAAATTATAGACCAATTTTCCTAATGAATATAGATGTAAAAACTTTAAAGAAAATATTAGCAAAAAGATTACAGTGACTTATCAACTATGACCAGGTAGAATTTTTACCAGGAATGCAGGTCTGGTTCAATATTAGGAAAACTAACAGCAAAATTGATCATATCAACAACAAAACTAACAGAAACCACATGATTATCTCAATAGATGCAGAAAAAGCTTTTGACAAAATACAGCACTCATTCCTATTAAAAACACTAGAGAGCATATGAATAAATGGAGTCTTCCTTAAAATGATAAGCAGAATCTACCTAAAACCTTCAGCAAGCATTATATGTAATGAGGATGAGCTAGAAGTATTTTCAATAAGATTGGAGGTGAAACAAGGATGTCCATTATCACCACTGTTATTCAGTATTGTACTCGAAATATTAGCTTTAGCAATAAGAGATGAAAAAGAAATTAAAGGTATTAGAATAGGCAAAGAAGAAACAAAGCTATCACTCTTTGCAGGTGATATACTTAGAAAATCCTAGAGAATCAAGTAAAAAACTTTTTGAAAACAACTTTAGCAAAGTTGCAGGCTGTAAAATAAACTCACATAAATCATTGGCATTTCTATATATCCCTAACACAGCCCAACAGCAAGACATAGAGAAATTCCATTTAAAGTTACTGTAGACATTATAAAATATTTAGGAGTCTACCTGCTGAAACAAACCCAGGAACTATATGTACACAATTACCATTTTTTCACACAAATAAAGTCAGATCTAAGTAATTGGAAAAGCATCAGTTGCTCATGGGTAGGCCAAACTAATATAATAAAAATGACAATTTCATCTAAATTAATTTACTTATCCAGTGCCATACCAATCATACCACCAAAAATTATTTTATGGAGCTAGAAAAAATAATAACAAGATTTATGTGGAAGAACAAAAGGTCCAGAATATCAAGGGAACTAATAAAAAGAAATGCTAGGGAAGGTGGCCTAGCCATACCAGATCTTAAATTGTATTATCAAACAGCAATCATCAAAACTACTTGGTACTGGATAAGAAATAAGAGTGGTGGATCAGTGGAATAGGTTAGGTACCCAAGATGCACTAGTCAATGACTATAGTAATCTACTGTTTGATAAACCCAAAGACCCCAGCTTCTGGGATAAGAACTCATTATTGAACAAAAACTGCTGGGAATATTGGAAAAGAATATGCCAGAAACTAGGCCTAGACCAAAATCTTATACCGTATACCAAAATAAAGTCAAAATGGGTATACCATTTAGATATAAAGGCTGATATTGTAAGCAAACTGAGAGAGCAAGGAATAGTTTACCTGGCAGATTTATGGAGAACAGAAGAATTTGTGACCAAGCAGGAGATAGAGGACATTACAAAAAGCAAAATAGATAATTTTGATTACATTAAATTGAAAAGGTTTTGCACAAACAAAGCCAATGCAACCAAGATTTAGGAGGGAAGCACAAAAACTGGGAAAGAATTTTTTACAACCAGTGTCTCTGATAAAGGTCTCATTTCTAAAATATATAGAGAACTAAGTCAAATTTATAAGAATACAAGTCATTTCCCAATTGATAAATGGTCAAAGGATATGAACAGAAAGTTTTCAGAAAAAGAAATTAAAGTTATCTATAGTCATATGAAAAAATGCTGTAAATCACTATTGATTAGAGAAATGTACATCAAAATGCTTCTGACTTAGCTCTTCTCAGCAATGCAAGGATCTAAGGCATCTCCAAAAGGCTCATGATGGAAAATGCTATCCATATCCAGAAAAAGAACTATGGAGTCTAAATGCAGATTGAAACATACTATTTGTTCTTTTTTTTTTCTTCTGTTTTGTTTGTTCTTTCTTGTGCTTCCTCCTATTGGTTCTAATTCTTCTTTACAACATGACTAATTTGAAAATATGTTTAATAGGAATATGTATGTAGGTCCTATATCAGATTGCATACCCCTTGTGGAAGGATGAGGGGAAGAAAATTTAAAACTCAAAAGCATGTGGAAGTGAATGTGGAAAACTAAAAATTAATTAATTATAAATAAATAAATGAATAAATGAATTTAAAAAACAAACAAACCTTACCAGAAAGATGTGGCCTGTGGCTGGACTGCTCTCTCACCTCACCACTTCCCATGTCCAGCTTTTCCTCATCTCCCCAGATGTTAGTGATCTCTTTCTATGATCTTCCATCATTTTATGTATACTTTGTTTACTTGTCTTTATATGTGTCGTATTACTTCCCCAACATGGGAATTCCTTGGAGATAGGGATTATTTTGCATCAATCTGTGTATCTCCAGCACCTAATACAGTGCCCAAAACTTAGGAGCTGCTTAAAAAAAGCATGTTAATTCAGTGAGTGTTGGCCCCATCTGCATATACCTCTGAGATTCCAAATAAACAATCAGAGCTCTTTATCACTTTGGATTCACTCAGCATCACCGTCTTCTACCCCAAATGCCATTGAGTGATAAAGGAAAATATGCCATTTCTGCATGAAGATCATTAGGTAAGCCTCATCTAGAGTGACAAAAGACCTTTACAGAATTACTTTGCCAACCCCGGTGGAGCCTCCCACTAGCAAGCAGAGCAATTTCATTCATGTTTGATGATATTATCTGATCAGTCTGTGAAGAAAGATAAGCACGCCATCAAAGAAGTGGCTGAATCCAATTAGAAGCCAAGGCCTGTTCATCTCCTCCCAGTATCAAAACCCTGCAAGTAGATTGGAAGAAGACTAATGTCAACCGTCATGGCAAATGACATGTAACACTTAGAAGAATGCCCACTAGGTCGGATCATGATCTGTCTGAGGCTTAGCAGATAAGTCTTAGGGAGTTATAGTAGCTAGAAAAAGGTAAAGTGACTTGCCAAGGGTCACACAGCCAGGCAGTGTCAGAGGCCAGGTCTCCCTGACTCTGAGGTCACTGGACTCTATCCGTTAAACTAGGCAGCAACTTAGCGAGCAGTGAGTGGGCTGGCTTAGGAGTCAAGAAGCCCTGGGCAAATCACTTTCACAAAGCTTTTAAGGCAGCCAGCCCTCTATATCCATAAATTACAAATCTACAATAGAAAGAATTTTCACAAGAGAATTATCGTTGTCCTCTTCCTCATCATCATCACCAGTAGTAGTAGTAACCATCCTCATTTTTAGTATGAGGGTTTTTAGTAATCATTGCCTTTTATTAGCAGTAATAACAATAACGGTAATACGATAGCATAGTGCATAGAGCTCTGGGTCTGCCGTCAGGAATATTTGAGTTTAAATCCAACCTTAGACACTTACTGACTATGTGACATTAGGCAAGTCACTTAACTGCTGTGTGCCTTAGTTTCCTCAACTGTAAAATGAGAATCATAATAGCACTTACCTCCCAGGGTTGTTGTGATGATCAAATGAGGTAATAATTGTAATGCACTTAGAACAATACCTGGCACACAGTAGACACCATATAAATGCTGATTGTTTTTTGTTAATTATAAAGAATTTCCACTCATGAAATTCCCACCGTGACAAAACCTTCAAATTCATTCTCTTTTCACCCCCCATACACACATTCAAATATACATGTATGTACATATGTACATATAAACCTGGACCTGTGGTTCCATTGGTGTAGGCATGTCACAGTGTACAATATCCCTCCACTGCAGCAGATCAGTAACTTGTGGTCTTCGGCAGCTGCTTTGGGCACTGAGTGGTAGAGCGTCTTGCCTAGAATCATACAACCGGTGTGTGTCGAAGGCAAGGCTTGAAACTAGGCCTTGTTGATTTCCAGGCTGTCACCGCCCTCCTCCCTACTGATTGTGTGACCTGGACGCATCACTCCCCCACTCCAGCTGGCTTCCTTCCTCTGTAAAATGAGGGAGTTGGGCTATAGGTGACCCTTGTGCCTCGGAATCTGGGATCACATGGTGTTCTTCCACAATGTTGCACTGCTTCTCTGTGAACAAGTTTGTCCACACTCTGCAGTGGCCTTTCAGTATTGAAACCTTATCCAGAGTGACTCCCCTACCTGCCTACATGCTGATTCTTCCCAAGACTTTGCGAGAAAGCCTATTTCTAGTTCCATTCTTAGCCCCAGGCCCACCAAATAATAGAACAACTTGTCACCATGTTAGTTTCTCATTGATTTCCCCACTACTTGCCCTCTGAAGACTAATGATCTTTGGCATCTGTTTTTTCAAGAGGCTTCTCTAAGATGCGTTTGATGTGACCCTTCTAATAAAAAATATATTGGATCAGCTCACTTCCATTTCCAAAACAGAATCGCAGCATTCTAAGTAGGAAGTCTGACTATAAGGAACTGGAGGATGATGAGCCACAGAGCCCTAGCCTGCTCAGGTTCACCCGGGTATCATTTATCACCCAACTTTGGGCTAAATGAAACTTTGCATTCCCACAGTGATATCTGTCAGCTGGAGGAGAAATGACAAAATTCTACAATGTAAGTCTTGTTCATTAGAACAGAATTTTCTCTTTCCTTTGAAAAGGAATGGATATGCAATGATTAAATCATCATCATAAATGAGAGGGTGGCTTGTCAGGAGGAAAATGGAGATTTGCAGGCTTTGGTGAATTGCCTTCCAGTCTAAGGGAGCTAGAATGATTAACCAACTTTGCTTTACCTTTATGGTTAGCAAAACACTGGGGCCGAACCACAGAGGACTGTTGTTGCTTATTCAATAGACAGAATTATGGCCGGGTGAATAGAGTGCTAAATTGAGTGAGGAAGACCTGGGTTTGAATATTGCTTCTGATACCCAACTAGCTATGAAACCCTGGGCTGGTCATTTCAATTCTTTGTGCCTCAGGCAAATCCCTTAAGTGTATGTACTAGGTCAGAGACAAGTTTGCAATCTGCCTCAGTTTGAGTTCTTCTGCGCTAAGGAAATCCTAGGTCCCTTGTGTATGTCTCAGCTTGCTAACAGTTTCTCATTAGTATCTACTCTTATCCAGTTATCCCCACTGTTTGACATTAATGATATAATCTGTTGTTGGGAGAATATATACATGATGGTCAAAATCTATAGCTACGTCTCTATAGCTCTATATGCAACCCTCTAGCCATAGTTATATATGTATGCCATGTACACACATAGGCTATTGTTTCTGAGATTTTGTTTTTGAGTAAAGGAAATCTAGAGGTTACAGAGGTCAGAGGAGTAAATTTTAGAACTACTTTTTCTGTGCTATGCTTCTAAGATCCTCCAACTCGAAGCAAAATACCTGGAATGTAGTAAATTGGACTCTTGCCAAGTGTTTCCTCCAGGAGTCGAATCTCTGTTTGAGTTATTGCTTATCATTAGACCTTGAAGGGATAACATCAGTGGTTGACCTCAATTTCTGCAGCCTCTACTAAATATGACTACATTTCCCACTCACTTAAGTAAGTTTGCCAGCTTGGAGCATTTCTTCCAAGTCTGTCAATACCAGCCATTCATTTATGATGAAAGACATCCTGGGGTCAGGACCCTAAAACTTATTCTCTTTTTTTTTCTTTTCTGTAAGAAGAGTTGAATAAGGGAAGCTTGCTTGATTTAACTCTTTTCACTTCACCCTGTGCTTTACATATAGCACTGAAATGTGTCTATCCAGAGATTAGCTGTTTACCAGGGGTGACAAGCCACCCTCCTATATAAAGAAAGTTGCCAAAAGACTTAACAAGCACATGAAAACATTCTCTAAAATAAGCAACAAGAGAAATACATATTTAACAAGTTCCTAGTTTTCACCTCATACCCAACAAAGGTGGCAAAGATGACAAATAACAGAAATAGTTTTGTGTGTACCGTGGGAGAGAAGGTACTCTCCCATATAAACAAAGTTCTGCCAAAAAAAACCCAAAAACCTTGAAAACTTTTGACGAATGTATGAAAACATGCTCCAAATCAGTAATACTAAGGGATATATGTTTTAAAGAAAACTCTGACTTTCACGTTTTATACCAAACAAATTGGCAAAGATGACAAAATATGTCACTAGTCAGTGTTGGTAGGGCTGTGGAAAGATGGGCACAGTGATGCACTCTTGTTGATGTTTCCACTTGCGCTACCCATTATGAAAAACAATTTGTAATTATGTGAGAAAGATCACTTAATTGTCTACACCCTTTGACTCAGAGATTCTATTGTGTGTACATACATCAGGGAGGTCAAAGATAGAAAGAAAAGGCCTATCTACACCAAAATATTCATAGCGACACTTTCTGTGGTAGCAAAGAATTAGGAACAATGTGGATGCCTATTGATTGGGAAATGGTTCAAGAACGTATGTGCATTAATATAATGAAATATTATTGTGCCATAAGAAATGATGGATATGATGAATTTAGAGAAATGTAGGAAGACATGTATGAACTGTAGGAAGTAATTAAGGAGAATATAGTAGAGCAGGAAGACTGCTGGACTAGGGGTCAGAGGATCTAGGTTTCAGTCATTCAGGTTCTGTCACTTACTTCCTGTGTTATCTTTATTGAGGTTACTGCACCTCTCTGGGCCTCTTTTTCTTCTTCTCAAAAATCAGTCTGTATGTGGGGAGGGGGTGAGGGGGTAGTGTGGATCCCTAAGGACCCTTCCAGTGCCCAATGTACTGATGTCATGTGAAGTTAGAAGAAATAGGGAAACAAAATACATGATGATGACATGAATATAACTGGATAGGATAATGAAAGGAAGTCCATTACTGTATAATTGTCATAATCAGTTTTGACCCCAGAGAAATGATAAAGTGATGAGGAAATGTACCACCCTTCTTTTGTTGGAAAGATTAGGGAATGTAGTCAATGAAGAATGTTGTCCATGCTAACACTGTGTTGGTTGGTTTTGCAAAATTATTTTTCTTTGCTGCAAGGGAGGGGGCTTTGTATTTATGTATATGAGGAGGAAATTATGATTATATTAAAAAGACATCATTTTTTAAAAGATAAGACAAGTCATAGGATAAAGAGACAATGACTCAAAAAAAGATGAGGACACTCTGCTCTCCGTGGAAGGGAGGGCTTGTCTTCAGGGCCTTCTGCACCACGCATCTAGAGTAAGGGCAGGCCAGACCCAAAACAAGAAGTTCTATGGGATCATGGGGGCAGCTAGGTGGTAGAATGGATAGAGCACTGGTTATGGAGTTAGGAAGATCTGAGTTCAAATCCAGCCTAAGACACTTACTAGCTCTGTGAGCCCAGGAAAGTCACTTAACCCATATTTGCCTCAGTTTCTCATTTGTAAAACAGGGACACACTAGAGAAAGAAATGGCAAACCACTCCAGTATCTTTGCCAAGAAAACCCCATGAACAAAGTCTGCAGGGTCACAGAGTCGGACACAACCAAATGACTAAACAACAATGTATTGACAGTTGGGAAGGGACATAGAGATCATTTGAACCTAACTCCTCATTTTACAGATGATGAAATTGATGCACAGAGAAGACTTACCCAAGGTCCCACAGGAACATCCTTGGAGGAATTGAGTTAGCATGTCTTTTCATTTGTTTTATTTCCTCCTTGGCTACATAACTATTATAACAAGACATCTCTTTTTTTAAAATTTTTAGGCAGTTGGGGTTAAGTTACTTGCCCAGGATCACACAGCTAATTAAGTGTCAAGTATGTGGTCTGAGGCCAGATTTGAACTCAGGTCCTCCTGACTGCAGGGCCGGTGCTCTATCCACTGCACCATCTAGCTAATCCTAACACATCTCTTTTCTCAAACTTTTTAATTTTCTGCTAATGTTTTTTGGTCATTCAATTGAATTTTCCACATACCACTTTTCTTTCATTCTAAGTAAATTTCTCTAGTCTTATTCTTAGCTGGCTCTAATGACCACATTTCCTTCTGGTGTGTAGGACCAATTCTACCCAAGCATAGCCAAGAATTAGGAGAAATTATCTTGAACTCAGTGCCAATTACCTTGGCACAAACATAGTATTATAAGTTATATTCAGTGACCTTGGAAATGGCCAATACACTTTGAAATACACTTGACCAGTGTGGAAATGGCTTTTGCCAAACGCCCCTCAACGTGTATGTGTAACATTCATCCCTAAGGAAAGTGTCTCATGGCAGCAGCAGGACTGAATATAGGAGTCCCGCTGGTTGTCTGCTTTCTCCACCTTGTTTTGTACCCTAGCAGTAGCCAAAAAGTACTGCTGACATTCAGCTCCTGCCAATCTTATTGAAAGAGGCAGCCAGTGATTATTCTTTGTATTGGCATCCTTCTAGTTCTCTTGCCTAGGAAGGATATCAGTTACCGTTGTCATCCATTCAAATTCTAGCATGGCTCAGTTGAGCAGATTAGTCTTATCAGAAAACAGGTGCTGGAGGGGCTAGATGGCCTGGTGCTTCCTGATGAGGGCACACCCACATGCTGTCAAGTTGCTAAGATACTCTCAGGTATCCCATGACACCTTGGGGCCCCCACAAATATACAACTAGATTTCAAATGTACATCTCTTGCTTTTCTGTTTTGGTCATTATGATTGGATTCCAAGGAAAAAGTCCCATCTGGCATGTTGAATTTGGGGAGCCAGTGTTCTTTCAGCAATGAAGGAATTATGTTTTGTTGAAAAATAAAGAAAAATATGTATTATTAGAAAGTAGGGACAAACGTGCCTTCTATTAAAAGAGGTAGATGGGAAAAAAGATTCTTCTATGTTCCCTCTTATCTCTTCAAGCTTAAAAATAGTTATTGTTCAGAAAAGTTTGAGAGTGAATTCACTGAAGGCAAAATGCTCAGATGACAGGTTGCCATCCCTGCATCCCCAGGCTTTCTTTCCAGCCTTTTAGTTGATTGGCAAACTCCCTGCCTTTCTCCATAGAAGGTGTCTTCATCAATCCAGGGCTCAAACACATTGGCTGGCTTATAACTGGGCCCAACCTTCAAATGGGCTGTTCCAGAAAAAGAGAGCTTGGGAGATTCTGAGACATATACATTTATTTTTTTTTTTTTTTTACATTTTGAATTTATTTATTTTTAGTTTTCAACATTCACTTCCTCAAGATTTTGAGTTCTAAATTTTCTTCTTATCTCGTCCCTCTCCCCACCCCAAGATGCCATGCATTCTGTATACCCCTTCCCCTAATCTGCCCTCCCTTCTATCTCTCCCCCCCTTCTCTTACCCCCTACCCCTTCTTTTTTCATGTAGGGCAGGATATATGTCAATACCCCATTTCCTGTATTTCTTATTTACTTAATTTACTTAATTTCTTATTGTGAAAACAATTTTTAACAAGTGTTTTTAAAACTTTGGGTTACAAATTTTCTCCCTTTCTCCCTTCCCACCCCCCCTATTGAAAAGGCAAGCATCTCGATACAGGTTATAGGTCATGCAAAACACTTCCATAGTAGTCATGTTGTGAAAAACTAAGTATATGTCCCTTCATCCTATCCTGCCCCCCATTTATTCTATTTTCTCTTTTGACCCTGTCCCTCCTCAGAAGTGTTTGCTTCTGATTATCCCCTCCCCCAATCTGCCCTCCCCTCTATCAACCCCCGGCTCTCTTGTCCCCTTCCCCCCTTATTTTCCTGTAGGGTAAGTTAGATTTCTGTACCCCATTGTGTATGTTATTCCCTCCTTAAGCCAAATCCTATGACAATAGGATTCACTCATTCCCTTTCACCTTCCCCCATTTCCCCTCCACTGTAAAAGCCTTTTGTTGTCTGTTTCATGTGAGATAATTTACCCCATTCTACTTCTCCCTTTCTCCTTCTCTCATTATAATCCTCTCTCACCCCTTAATTTTATTTTCCAGATATCACCCCTTCATCTTCAACTCACCCTGTGCCCTCTATCTATACATACATATATTTTTTCCCTCCCACTACCCTAATACTGACAAAGGACTCATGAATTACACATATCATCTTTCCATGCAGGAATGTAAACAGTTCAACCTTAATAGGTCTCTTGTGATTTCTCTTTCCTGTTCACCTCTTCATATTTCACTTGAGTCTTGTATTTGAAAGTCAAATTTTCTATTCAGCTCTAGTCTTTTCATCAAGAATGCTTGAAAGTCCCCTATTTCACTGAATGACCATTGTTTTTTCCTGAAGGATTATACTCAGTTTTGCTGGGTAGGTGTTTCTTGGTTGTAATCCTATCTCCTTTGCCATCCAGAATATTATATTCCATGCCCTCTGGTCCCTTAATATAGAAGCTGCTAAATCTTATGTTGTCCTGATTGTGTTTCCACAATACTTGAATTGTTTCTTTCTGGCTGCTTGCAATATTTTCTCCTTGACTTGGGAACTCTGGAATTTGGCTATAATATTCCTAGCAGTTTTCCTTTGGGGATCTCTTTCAGGAGGTGATTGGTGGATTCTTTCAATTTCTATTTTGCCTTCTGGTTCTAAAATATCAGGGCAGTTTTCCTTGATAATTTCTTGAAAGATAATGTCTAGGCTCTTTTTTTGATCATGACTTTCAGATAGTCCAATAATTTTTAAATACTCTCTCCTGGATCTATTTTCCAAGTCAGTTGTTTTTCCAATGAGATATTTCACATTCTCTTCTGTTTTTTCATTCTTTTGGATTTGTTTTACAGTGTCTTGATTTCTCATAAAGTCACTAGCTTCCATTTCCTCCATTCTAATTTTTAAGGAAGTATTTTCTTCAGTAAGCTTTTGTACTTCCTTTTCCATTTGGCCAATTTTGCTTTTTAGGGCATTCTTCTCCTCATTGGCTTTTTGAACCTCTTTTGCCATTTGGGTAGGCTATTTTTAATGTGTTATTTTCTTCAGTATTTTTTGGGTCTCCTTTAGCAAGCTGTTCACTTGTTTTTCATGATTTCCTTGCATCACTCTCAGTTTTTCCTCTACTTCTCTTACTTGCTTCTCAAAATCCTTTTTGAGCTCTTCCATGGCCTGGGACCAATTCATATTTTTCCTGGAGGCCTTGGATATAGGAGCTTTGACTTTGTTGTCTTCTTCTGGTTGTATGTTTTGATCTTCTTTGTCACCAAAGTAAGATTCTGTAGTTTGACCCTTTTTGTGCTGCTTGCTAATGATCCCAGCCAATTACTTGAGTTATAAACTCTTTATTGAAGTAGGGGTCTGTTTCCAGTGTGGAGAATTTACTGTCCCAATCTTTGGGGGTTTTGTGCAGCTGTTTTCAGAGATACTTCTAGGGACCTGTAAATTTTCAGTTCTTCCAAGGTGCTATGATCAAGGGTGAGGTGTTTACTCCTTTCCTGGTCTGTGCTCTGCTCTATGAGTGACCACAAACACTCTTTTCCATCTTGGAATTGTGAGGAGGATTTCCTCTCAACTGCCACTACAAGCTCCACCAAGCCAGTGCTCCTTCTCACCCTAGGACCGCCATCCAGAACTGTGACCCAGATCTAAGCACAGGCAAAGCAAGAGAATCCTGCACCAGGAAAGACATCCCTGCAATCCCCCTCTGATAGGCCACTGGATTTCCCCTCAGTCTGTGGGCTGGAAACTCAGGAGGCAGCCCGCTGCCTCAGGGCCAGGCTAGGGGACTGGAGCTGAGACCACCACCCTTCTCTCTCTCACCGGAGACACAGACTTTTCCCACTGACCTTCTAAGTTGTCTTTGGCGTTCATAGGTTGAGAAGTCTGGAAACCACCACAGCTGCCTGTGATTCAGTCCTCTGAGGCCTATTTCGGGTTTGCTGAGGCCTGTGCTGCCTGCATGCCCATGCTGAACTGCGCTCCTCTGCCAGCCTGGCGCGATATACCATTCTGATCAACCATCCAGTTTGTCTTGGGCTGGAAATTTGTTTCACTCTGTCTTTTTGTGGGTTCTGCTACTTTAGAATTTGTTTAGAGCCATTTTTTATAGGTATTTGGAGGGGTTTGGGGGAGATCTCAAGCACGTCACTGCTTTTACTCCACAGTCTTGGCTCTGCCTACATACACATTTAAACATCAAAAACAGTGGTTGTTGTTGTCAAAGGTAGATATCATCCCTTCCTGGAAATTTCTTTTCCATACCCCACCCCCACAGCAAATTGTCCCTTGGAAACACCAGATTTTGCTCCCCACAGGCAGGGGCCCATGCTCTGGACACTCCCTATTACTAAATCTGATTTTTTTTCAGGACCCTGAATGCCAAGGTCTTCACCAGTGGATCTCAGAAATGAATTCATGTGAATGCACTAGTAGATGATAATAGTGGGAATTCCAAACCAAAGAAGTCATTATGGAGGAGCACAGGGCTTCCTTAAACTTCCTTGTACTCTTACCCTGCTTCCCCATACCTGGTGACACTGAATGCTTGGCTTTGTTGTTATCCAGTCGTTTTTAGTCTCATCCAACTCTTTGTGACCCGATTTTGGGTGTTTCAGGCAGAGATACTAGAGTGGTTTGCCATTTCCTTCTCCAGCTCATTTTACAGATGAGGAAACTGAGGCACACAAAATTAAGTATCTTGCCTGGAGTCACATAGCTAATAAGTGTCTGAGGTCAGATTTTGAACTCAGGAAGATAAGTCTTTGTGGAGCCAGGCCCAGCACTCTGTCTGCTGTACCCTCTAATGCAAAGCAAATGCTTAGCAGGTAACAGCTATTTTCCTCAAGGAATATTCTCAGTGAGCCAGAGTTCCGTCCCACTGGATTCACCAGAAGAAAAGGTCTAAGGTGGAGGGATGTGGGTTAATGACAGGCCAGGGTTACAGAGGGTGCAAAGCAAAGGGACAACTGAGCTGGGCCACATGTGGGGTGGGCTGGGACTGAACTAAATGGGGATAATAGAGCGTGCGTGCACGTGTGTGTGTGTGTGTGTGTTTGTGAGTGTGTGTGATTTAGGCAGCTTTCAATTCTGTATCATAGAGATTAGGAGCTTGTGACCATAAAGTGTCCAGCCCAAAGGCCTGAATTGGGTCCAATACATCTAATTACAGTTTATGTAGAATTGAGAACCTGGGGAGGCCAAATATTCATGAACCACCTGCTTCATTTACCTGTTAACATCTGGGGAAAAAGGTGTTTTTTTCTCCAGTTGTAGATGGGTAAGAAGTAGCACCTGCCTCCCTCTTACTTTCTCCCTTTGTGTGCACCACCTGCCTCTAGAAATTAGGAGCAGATAAGGCCAATGACTGCTTAGAAAAATGGTGGGGGATGAAGGGGTGTGATGCAGCAGCTCCAGGCATGCCTTTCCCTTTCCCCCAGAACAAGCCCCCAGAAGAAATGAACCACAAGAACAAATGCAAGAGAATTCTAGGGGCATGTTGATGATTTTTGTCCATAGCCCACCTGGATTAAATGGAGAGGAGGGAAAGTTCAAAGGAAACTATTAACCTGAAGTTATTGGGAGATTTGAGGGAGGCTGGCTTGATCTTAACTAGATGAATAAACAGCAGCCAGCTTTCATAAATAATACATTTAAAAAGGAAGTTGAAAGGACCAATTTTTGAGCTTGTTTTGGATTAAAATGAAGGCCTTTGCTAGGGATCTGATATGATAAGAGTGTCTTACTGAGGGCCTTCCTTGCGAAGAGGGGCCCAGTGAGAATGGAGTCAGTCCCTGGAAGCTCCCAAGGAAAATGCCTGAGGGGAAGGGAAAAGACTGAGTCAGCTCCTAAGTACATTTGCACAAGCATATGTATTACTAGTGTAAATACCCAAGGGTTGGTCACAGCTCTCTCCTGGAGGACCAGAACTGTTTGTGTGTGTGTGTGTGTGTGTGTGTGTGTGTGTGGGTGCATGTGTGTGTGTATATGTATGTGTGTGTGTGTTTTGTATGTTTGCATCCCTAGTCCTTAGCACAGTGCCTTGAAAATCATAGATGCTTAATAAATGTTTATGGGATTGTGTCAAATTGGTGTTTCATCCCCATCCTCCTGTAGAATGTAAACTTCTTGAGAGCAGAGGCTGTCCAGTTTTTGTTTCAGCATCTCCTTTACCTAGTATAGTGCCTGGTGCATCATAGGATCATAAACATTGAACTGAAAAGTGTCTCAGAGTCAATCCAATCCAACCTCCATCTTCTATTTTCTAGCAGCCTCATGAAAAAGGTGAAAAAAAAGGAGCAGCAGGATGGGGGCCTACAGGGAGAGATCAGAGAGCACCCACAAGCTCGTAGGTGTGGACAGCTCCCCTGCAGCCTTAGCCATGAAACTGGACCCTGTAGAAGCAGAGGTCCTGGGGAAAGTGGTGTGCCTGCCTGCCTGGCATTAATGTGAAGTCAGTTGGAGGCTGTTGTGTTACCCTATGATAACGCCTGGTATGAAATAGAGATGAATGGATTAAGCCAGAAAGGCTGCTCACAGTGCCAAGTCTTGGCACCCAACCTACAGCTCTGCTCCCTGCCTGTTGGCCAGAGGGACTTGGTGCCAAGCTTGCTGGCACCATTTGCTGCCAGGGGAAGGTTTCCTGAACAAGGCTGAGTCTCTCCAGAGAGATGGCCATCAGGCCCTCCCTCTACTAGTTGCTTGCTGTTCACAGGCCCTCTTCTTGCCATTTAGTCATTTTCTCATCTGACCACAAGATAAAATGAGAGCCCAGAGGCTTCATCAGTGGCTGTCAGCATGTTGTCAAGACTCTAACATTGGTGACAGTAAGAGTACTTGTATTCAGGGCTTGCTACAGAGGCAGGGTTTCTTTTTTTCACTTTGTAGCAAGCTTACAATACAAGTATCCTTACTGTCACCAGGTAACCAGATCCGTTCTTATTTTGGTTTGCTTTCCAACTATCCTAGCCACCAGTCAATCCAATGTGGATATCTTGGTATGCACTGGATCCATGATCAGATTGTCTTTATATTGTGCCTCCCTTTCACAACCAAAATTCTAGAAAAAGCCATCTACACTCATTGTCTCTACTTCCCCACCTCCTAATCATTTCTTAGTCCCTTGGAATCTGGCTTCTGGCCCTACCAGTCAGCAGAAAGTGTTCCCTTTAAGGTTATAAGTGATTTCTTAATGTTTTTTAAAAATTAGTATTTTATTTTTCCCCAGTTATATGTAAAAACAATTTTTAACATTCGTTTTTTAAAACTCTGAGTTCCAAATTCTCTCCCTTGCTCCCTCCTCACCACCCCTCTGTGGAGAAGGCAAGCAATTTGATATAGGTTATAGATGTGTAGTCATGCAAAACATTTCCATAAGAGTCATGTTGTAAAAGAAAATGTAGACCAAGAAAAAAAGCAAAAAAAAAAAACCTCAAGAAAAATAAAGAAATTTTTAAAAAGTATACTTTGATCTGTATTCAGACACCATCAGTTCTCTTTCTGGGGTTGGATAGCACTTTTCTTCCTTCAGAGTTGTCTTAGATCAGTGTATTGCTGAGAAGAGCTAAGTTGATCATCTTACAGTATTGCTGTTAATTTGTACACAGTACATTTCACTTTGCATCAGCTCATGTAAGTCTTTCTAGGTTTTTCTGAGAGCATCCTGCTCATCATTTCTTATAGCATAGCAGTATTCCATCATAATCACATACCACAATTTGTTCAGTCTTTCCCCAATTGATGGGCATCCCATTAATTTCCAATTCTTTGCCCTCAGAAAAGAGCCAGTATAAATATTTTTGTTTATATAAGTCCTTTTCATTTTTGTTTTTTATCTATTTTGGGATACAGACCTGGTAGTGGTATTGCTAGGTCAAAGGGTATGCATGGTATAGTCCTTGGAGCATAGGTCCAAATTGCTCTAAACAGTGGTTGAATCAGTTCATAGCTCCACCAATAGTGCATTAATGTCTCATTTTTCCTACATCCCCTTCAACATTTGTTATTTTCCTCTTCTGTCCTGTTAGCCAATCTATTAGGTATTAGAATTGTTTTGATTTGCGTTTAATTTGCATTTCTCCAATCAATAGTGAGAGCTTTTTTTTTCATATGGCCATAGATAGCTTTGAGTAGTTCATCTGAAAACTGTTAATATCTTTTGATCATTTATCAATTGGGGAATGGCTCTTATTTTAATAAATTTGATTCAGTTTTCTATATGTTTGAGAAACAAGGCCTTTATCAGAGAAACTCGCTTCAAAAAATTTTTTTCAGTTACTGTTGCTAACTTTATTTCCCTCCATCCTGTTCTCCCCCCATTTATTCTTTTCTCTCTCTCTTTTAACCCTGTCCCTTCTCAAAAGTGTTTTGCTTCAGACTGTCCCCTCCCCCAATATCACCTCCCCTTCTCTTATCCTCTTCCCCTCCTTCTTTCCTGTAGGGTGAGATAGATTTCTATATCCAAATGAGTGTGTATATCATTCCTTCTTTGAGCCAATTCTGATGAGAGTAAGGTTCACTTACTCCCCCTCACCTCCCCTCTCTTCTCCTCTACTGTAAAAACTTTTTCTTGTCTCTTTTATATGAGATAATTTACCCCATTCTACCTTTCCCTTTCCCTTTCTCCCAGTACCTTCCACTCTCATCCCTTAATTTTATTTTTTAAGATATCATCCCTTCACATTTGACTTACACCTGTGCCCTCTGTCTATATATACATACTCCTTTTAACTACCCTAATAATAAGAAAGGTCTTATGAGTTACAAATGTCTTCTTATGTAGGAATATAAGTCCCTTATGATAT
This sequence comes from Vombatus ursinus, assembly GCF_900497805.2. Lineage (NCBI taxonomy): Eukaryota > Metazoa > Chordata > Mammalia > Diprotodontia > Vombatidae > Vombatus > Vombatus ursinus. Next base: position 2,093,409 of record NW_020944235.1, on the reverse strand, counting down.
CCCTTTCCTGTTTACCTTTTTATGCTTCTCTTTTTTTTTTCTTTTTTGGCATTTTGGTGAGGCAGTGGGTGTTAAGTGACTTGCCCAGGGTCACAAAGCTAGTAAGTGTCAAGTATCTAAGGCTGGATTTGAACTCAGGTTCTCCTGACTCTAAGGCTGGAGCTCTATCCACTGTGTCACCTAGCTGTCCCTTATGCTTCTCTTGAGTCTTGTATTTGAAAATCAAATTTTCTATTCAGCTCTGGTCTTTTCATCAAGAATGCTTGAAAGTCCCCTGTTCCATTGAATGTCCATTTTTCCCCTGAAGGATTATACTCAGTTATGCTGGGAAGTGATTCTTGGTTGTAATCCTGGCTCCTTTGCCCTCTGTAATATCATATTCCAAGCCCACCAGTCATTTAACGTAGAAGCTGTTAAATCTTGTGTTATCCTGATTGTGGCTCCATGATATTTGAATTGTTTCTTTCTGGCTACTTGCGATATTTTTGCCTTGACATGGGAGCTCTGGAATTTGGCTATAATATTCCTGGGAGTTTTCATTTTGTGATCTCTTTCAGGTGGCTTCTTTTAAATTCTATTGCACCCTCTGGTTCTAGAACATCAGGGTGGTTTTCCTTAATAATTTCTTGAAAGATGATGTCTAGGCTCTTTTTTGATCATGGCTTTCAGGTAGTCCAATAATTTTAAAATAATCTCTCCTGGATCTATTTTCCAAGTCAGTTGTTTTTCCTTTTTTTTTGGGGGGGGTTAGGCGATCGGGGTTAAGTGATTTGTCCAAGGTCACACAGCTAATAAGTATTAAGTGTCTGAGGCTGGATTGGAACTCAGGTCCTCCTGACTCCAAGGCCAGAGCTATATCTACTGTGCCACCTAGCTGCCCCTAAACAAAGTAGTCCTTGTTCTCAAGGAGCTGACATTCTAACAAGACAGGGGTTCTTTTTTTATTTTTTTTTTAATTTTTGCTTTTTGGTGAGGCAGTGGGGGTTAAGTGACTTGCCCAGGGTCACACAGCTAGTAAGTGTCAAGTGTCTGAGGCCGGATTTGAACTCAGGTCCTCCTGACTCTAAGGCCAGAGCTCTATCTACTGTGCAAACTAGCTTGCCCCCAAGTCAGTTGTTTTTTCAGCGAGCTATTTCCAATTGTCTTCTATTTTTTCATTCTTTTGGTTTTGTTTTATTGTTTCTTGATTTCTCATAAAGTCATCATCTTCCATTTGTTTAATTCTAATTTTTGAGGAATTATTTTCTCCAGTGAGCTTTTGGACCTCCTTTTCCATTTGACCAATTGTGCATTTTAAGGCTTTCTTCTCCTCGTTGTCTTTTTGAACTTCTTTTACCATTTGGCCTAGTCTATTTTTTAAGGTGTTATTTTCTTCAGAATTTTTTTGTCTCCTTTACCAAGCTGTTGACTTGTTTTTCATGATTTTCTTGCATCACTCTTGTTTCTCTTTCCAATTTTTCTTCTACCTCTCTTACTTTGATTTTCAAAATCCTTTTTGAGTTTTTCCATGGCATGGCCTGAGGTCAATTCATATTTTTCTTGGAGGCTTTGGATGTAGGAGCTTTGACTTTGTTAGCTTCTTCTGAGAGTGTGTTTTGATTTTCCTTGTCACTATAGTAACTTTCTATGGTCATGATTTTTTTCTGTTGTTTGGTCATTTTTATAGCCTATAATGTGACTTTTAACTGTTTGTTAAAGTAGGGCTCTGCTTCCAGGGTGAAGGGCACACCATCCCAAGCTTCAGCGGTTTTGTGCAGCTGTTTTCAGAGATACTTCTAGGGACTCGTAAGTTTTCCATTCTTCCAAGTTGGTGTGATCTAAGGAGAGAGGTGTTTACTCCTTTCCTGACCTGTAAACTCTGTACTCTGGTCTGTGAGTGACCACAGGTGCTCTTTTCTGCCCTGGAACTGTGAGGACAGTCCTTTGCTCCACTGTGGCCACAAGCTCTAGTGAGCTAGTGTTCCTCCTCACCCTGGGACTGCCGCTCAGGACTTCAATCTGGATCCAAGTATGGGCAAAGCAACAGAGTCCTGTTTCAGTGCTAGTAAAAAGACCTCTGTAATCTCCTTCTGACCAGTTGTATGACCCCCTTGCCATCTGTGGGCTGAGAGTTCCAGAAGCAGCCACTGCCTCTGCCGATTCAGTGTCTTTCAAGGCCTGCTTCTGGTTTGCTGGGGCCAGGCCTGTGTTGGCATGGCCTATGCTAGACTGTTCTCTACTTTGGCCCAGATGCGACAGACCTTTCCTGTTGACCTTCTAAGTTGTCTTTGACATCTGTGGACTAAGAGGTCTGGAGACCACCACTGCTGCCACTGATTCAGTTGCCCCAAGGCCTGCTCCTGGTTTGCTGAGGCTGGGCTGTGCTGGCTCAGCCTGTGCTGGACTGAGCTCCTCACACCCTAGTGTAACAGACCTTTCCTCCAGACCTTCTAAGTTGTTTTGGGCTGGAAAATTGTGGGTTTTGTGGGTTTTGCTCCTCTAGAATTTGTTTAGAGTCATTGTTTAAAGGTATTTGGAGGGTTTAGGGGGAGAGATCAGGCCTTTATCCACCATCTTGGCTCTGCCTCTCAAGTGGTTTCTTAACTGTCAAATCCAATGGTCTTTTCTCGGTTGTCATCATGACTTCCTGACCTCCTTGCTACACTGGGTATTATAGACCATCCTCTCTAACTAGATATTCTCTTCTCTCCAGATTTTCATGACAGTGCTCTCTCCTGGTTTTCCCCCTGTCTAGCTCTTTCATCTCAATCTCCCTTGCTGGTTCCTTATCCATGCTCTGCCCTTTAACTGTGGCTGGACACCTCAGGCTGTCCTGGGCTCGTTTGTCTTTTTCCTCCAGATTCTCTCTCTTGGTGAATGCAGCAGCTCCCTCGGGTCCAACTGCCACCTCTCTGCATATAGCTCCCAGATCAATATCTCTTCAAGTCTGCTCTTACATCTTCAGCTGCCTGCCAGACATATTGATCTGTGCATCCCTTTGGCATCTCTAACTCAACATATCCAAGGCAGGACTTGCTCTCTTTCCCCACAGTCCTTCCTCTTTGAAACCTGAATCCAAATTTAATGGAATCAGGCATAGCAAAGTTGAATGTCCCTGGAAATGGGACTGCTTAACAGGAGGGAGTGCCTCGGATGGAAGGCAAACTTTCCCTCTGGGGAAACAATCCCTATTTATGTTCATTGCTCTCCGTCATTTGTGCCAAGAGCATCGTTCTTATTAAGATGGGACTTGGGGATGGGGGGTGGAGAAGAGGAGGGAGAGACAGAGTAGCATAGCTAGAGAGGTATTTTCCCTACTTTTCAGAGAGCTTCCAAGTATGAATCTATTCTAAACAATAACTTAGAGAATGAGGCTGTGTAGGAAAAATGTCTGAGGATGGGTGCCAATAAATAGATCTCTTAATGCCAACTCTGTCCTGGATATCATTGACCCTGAGGAATGCATGGGTGTGTGTAGAGAAGATGGACCTAACCCAATGAGCATTCTAAAGTGGGTTCCCTGTGCTTCTGAAGGCCAAGGCATTGACCAGAAGGAGGGGCATTTCACACCTAGGCATACTGAGCTTGCTCTTGGCTGAGTTAGTTGGATTTAAATGCATCATTCTGGGTGGCAGCTGTTGAGATGGGCCTGTACCAGCAGTACTTCCAACCTGGTGGCTAGCTTCTGTCATTTAGTAGATTATGATTTGGGGAATGCACACAGTTGCCCATTGTGAGGAAGTGGCTTACTGAACTTTTATCAGTTGTGAATGTGCCTTTTCTCTTTAAGATGCATGCAGCCTAAGTTAATGCTGCAACTAAAGCATGAAAGAAGAGTAAATCAGAAAGAAAAGGAAAGGGAAGATAAAAATCATTAACTGTTACAAAATGATTTACCAGCACCCAACTCTGAGCACAATGTCTTTCATTTCCTAATTTAACTTCCGTAAAATACTGGAGCTTCCAAGAACTCTGGACCTTGTTTCTATGACACTATTAAAATATTTGTATTCTTTCAAATAATCAATATTCTCCCAGGAGCTTCTTTTTTCTCTTGAACAGAGGAAAACAAGCTATCCTTGGTAGTGAAAAGCACTGGACACTTTCAAATATGGCACATTATCCAGAAAACCATGATGTAGATAATGAATTTTTCTCCTGAATGTGTATACCTCATACAATAGTACTCAGAGATCCCTGTTCTCTTTCCTTCATTGACGCATCTCTAACTAGCAAAGCTAACTATTATTTATTTACCTGTTTTCTCTTTTTTTCCTTCAGAGAGAAGTGTGTGTGTGTGTGTATGTGTGTGTGTGTGTGAGTGTGAGTGAGAGAGTATGTGTGTGTGTTTGAGAGAGAGAGAATGTGTGTGTGTGAGAGAGAGAGTGTGTGTGTGAGAGTGTGTGTGTGTGAGAGAGTGTGTATGTGAGAGAGAGAGTGAGAGTGTGTGTGAGAGTGTGTATGTGAGAGTGTGTGCGTGTGTGTGTGTGTGAGAGAGAGAGTGTGTGCGTGTGTGTGTATGAGTATGAAAGAGAGAAAGAGCTCACATGGGTATATGTTTAAATCTTTCTGGCAACATAATAATGGTGCTCAAACATGCAAGATTGAACCTAGTGTGAGATGACAGCATTTCTTGAGCTTACTCTATGAGCACTGCATGATCCAAGGCTTTTTAGAGGGGTTACTCCAAGACAGTAGTGAAGATAGAAAGATGGCAGATCCTTAAGCATTTCAATCTCCATGGATTTCCATATGCTTTTATATATATGTGACTTGTACAACACCATTTCCCATGCCACCTACCCTTTCCCACATTCCCACCCTCTAGTCTTCTGCAACAGAAAGAAATGGGTGATATGAATCTACATCCTGACTTTACAAGTCACTTGCCAGGTGGCCTGCAAAATGAGGGGCATGGCCAAGATGATCCTCTGAAGGAGAGAACAGTGTCAAAATCACCCCTTTTTTCTATTTTGCTTGGTTAGCCCAAGATACAGTCCAAGCTGGAAGGGACTTTGGAGGCCATCTCGTCCAGCCCCTTTGTATCGCAGATGGGGAAGCTGAGGCCCATTACCAGACAGGTCAAACCACTGCCACCACCTCCCCTCAGGCCCTCAATAGAGACAGTCAAGGCCCTTGAGCCAAAGAGCTTTGGCAATATCCATGCCTTTCAGATTACCAGCCCTGCTTCCATCTCAGCCCCCAAAGCCATCATTGGTGAGGACCCATGGAAAGATGGGACCTGACATCCTTGCCACCACTAATATCATCTGCTTACCACTTGCATCTTATCATCAAAGCAGTCAAAGATCTCCTGGAATTGCACTGACCCCTGGCCAGACCACCGCCTAATTCCTCAAGCCATCATCTGGGGCAGTTGTCCTTAGGGGACAGGGCCTATCAACTGCTTCTGCAGGTGGTACAACTTCGTCGTCTTCTTCCCGGTGAAAGCTCCTGAAAACCCAGAAGAGAGCTTTCACCTCCAGAGTCTTTGATGCTGCCAAGTGGTTCAACATCTGACATAGAGTTTTGTAGGTGGAAACAACATCAAAAAGGCATTACTGTACATTCTGCTGCTGTACCCTGAGGGCCATGGGGCCTTCCCATCCAAAGTTCAGCTGAGCTCCTCATCTATGCGTGATCTCCCTCCATCAGAATAGGAGTTCCCTGAGAGCAAGGACTGAGTTGGTTTTCCATGTGTATTCCCAGTAGTTGGTGCAGTGCTTTGTACACAGTAAGTGCTTGATAAATGCTTTTTCATTTATCCATTCGCTTCCCCGTACAATGTAAGTTTCTTGCACGTAGGGATTGTTTGATTCATTGTATTTTTGTAGAGAAGTCCTAGCATAGTCCATAGGCACTCACGTTATAAAGCCTTGGTGAGTGAGTGATTCATGAATTGCCCAAGGTCATTCCAGAAGTTAGTTCCGGAGCCAGGATTCAAACCCAAGTCCACTGACTTTGAGTGTACTGCACTGCCTCTCTCAAGGCTGATACTTAAGGTCCCTTCCAGCTGTCATATACCCTGCTTCTGTGTGCTGCAAATCAAAATGAATTCAAATGAATTCATTCTTCAAGGATGTTATAACATCCATTGTGATGATTTGGGACACCTTTGGGATACCCAAAGGGAAGGGCACTAGTCCCAACTCCCTGTGCTGTCTCCTCTGCCTCCCTCTGCTGCCTCGGGTCCTGGGAAGCCCTTGGAGTCTGAAAGGAAGGGATGGAGAGGCAAGCTGAGGGACTAGCAGGGCATCCCTTGATGCCACTCCCTATCTAATTGAAAGGATTTTGCAGACAATACTGCAGTAACCCATGCCAAGTTTGAGATGAGATGTGCTTGGAAGGATGGTGTATTTCACACAAGCAGAGGATTCTGGTGCAGGGCCCTGTCAAAAACCACTGCAGCTCTCTTTTCCTTCAGCCATTTCTGGGAGACTAAACGTTAAACCTTTACTGGGAATTTATTCTCATGCAGAGTAGCAGATGTTTCCAGGTATATGACAATGTCTGCTGCAATTCACATCACAGGACATAATTCATATAGTCACTCTGGAGAGGTATTTAAAACAGGAAGGATGAATAATTATTAATAGTCCCCATGTAGAGGAGGAAAATCTCACACTGTGATAATTTTTAAATTTATTAACCTCCTGTTAATAATAGCCATTTCATTACTGTAAATGAAGCTTAATCTAAATATTAGGGCTGAGTCTACACATGCAAAATGGAGTGAAGAGCTAAGGCAATTATATAGACAATGCTGGAGAGAAAGGGCACTTTAGCCTCCATTATTACAATATTTTAAGAGATGGGATTTTTTTTTTCTAGCCTAATTGTTTATACTAGAGTACCAGGGGTACTAGAGCAGAATTAGAAGGAGCAGCTTTTTTTCCTCCACATTACTTTGCTAGTACAAGATGTGACCGATGGCCAGAAAAGGCAGTTAGGATAGCAAAGGGCCTCCAGATAGTACCATAAAGAGGATCAGATCGAATGACCCTCATATGTATGACTTGGAGAAGATCTGAATGAGGGAAGATAGTAACTTTTTCAAATGATAACTATCTTCAAATATATGGGAGACATGTTTTGCCTGGTTCCAGAGGGCAAAACTAGGAAATTAGGGAGAGAGACATTTCCAAGAAGCAAATTTAGCCTTGATGTTGGTATTGGATAGGGTAGGGGGTGGTGGAATGGGCTCCATGGGATGGCAGATCCCCACCACTGAAGGGCTCTGAACACAGACTTTGTGGTCAAATAGCTTTGTGGTCAAGAATGTTGAGGCAGGGCAGGGTAGGGGGGGAGAGGTGGTTCTTTGGCCTCTGAGCTCTTTTCCATCTCTGTGACACACACACACACACACACACACACACACACACACACACACACACA